>NW_015554063.1:833815-839375 GCF_001515605.1 Sinocyclocheilus anshuiensis
CAGCAGATTCGTTCTGAAATTGAATGAATCTCTTCCCAAATCGTCCCTCCCTAACATTTTTGTCTCATTTTTATTCGTTGATGAAAATGTCAATATATTTTCGTCATAGTTTTTGTCATTCAAAAATAGTTTTAGTTCGTTATCGTCTCATTGTCGTCAGTGAAAAAAATGTCCTTGACGAAAATTATGACGAAAATTATTCGTCAACGAAATTAACACTGTCGGTATGCTTTCAACACGTTTTTTTAGTCTCAAGCAAGACTGTACTATATTCACATTACATGATTTGACTTATTTTTACAGAAAGGGCGACAGCGCACCGCATTAAAAGAAATGATCATTCATGTTTTCATGACCCAGTGCATTGACATTGGCCGAACACCACAAGCACACGTCGGAAATGTAACGCCCCTTACCAGAATCGCTTCAGCTTTCAAAGTAAATATCAAGACAGTTAATAATGTCGTTAGTTTTACCATAAAGAATATCTCTTTGGATTTGAGACTTTAGTCTTTTCAACTTTACAGATCTTCTTTATGCACCAAGAGCTTGTAACACTTCAGAGAAAGGAAAACTTGAAATCGCATCATATGACCCCTTTAAATCATCTTTGAGAGCAAGGGGGCCCTAAGCAGCTTGCCTATTTTGCGTATAGGGAGGATCGGCTCTGATTCTATGTATATTAGATAATTCATACAAATCATATTTTTGATTTGTAGCCAAATATGCCACAAAATTGTCAGATTTAATTAGACTGTGTCAAAGCAAAGTGGACATAAAATAACAATTCAGTTCACAGCTGATCTCCAACTCTCTTCATATACTCATGACAGCTAATAACAGGCTGTTCATAACTATCAACAACTGCGGTTTTAATCCCTGCCACAAAATGATGAGTTTATTTTATAAACCACTTCAGATTGTCAGTTGATGTCACATTGAGGCAGAGAGATTGAGCTTGTGAGCTGTAACACTCTCAGCCAAATGAATTTGACTGTCTGGAAGGTTAATGTCTAATAACTGTACTATCGGGGACTGTAGATCAGGCATCCTGTGCGGACTCTCTCTGCTCCTGGGGCCTGATTACGACATATCAAGGTTTGCATTTGGAAGTAGCTCACATATCTAACATAGTCAAGCTCAAGGGCTAGAAGCTGAGATAAGACCAGTGCTTCTCAGCCTCTCAGTGAAACTGCAACAAAGAGACGTACTTAATAAATAAACATTCCATTAAATTTGTTGCAGGGGAAGTGGCCACTCACAAGGCCAGTGGATGATGTTAATCGATTACAATTGCTGCCAGAGCATGCCGATAAGGTTTTACTTCAAAAGTGTGTTTCCAAACAGACAGTTGCACATATAGCCTACACATATACAACAGAGTCCACAAGACTGAGACCACCTGAAAATGCTTCTATTTTTCTTTTTCTGCTTTCATTACAAATTACACTACCATTCAAAAGTTTGTAAAAAGAAAACAAATCTTTTTTATTTAGCAAGGATGCATTACATTGATCAAATGTGACATTAAAGACATTTATGTTACACAGTAAAAAACGCAGTGTCAGTTTAACACTTAAAGTGTCGATTTTAACACTACTAAAGATCATATATGGTCCCAATCTGTCTAGTGTTAAAAGTACACCGTTCGTAGTGTTGAATTTTTAGTGTTAATATAGCACCTTACAGTGTAGAAAAATTACACTCCGAGTGTAAAGTGTTACACTTGCTATTGTTGTTTAAATTTTACACTATGGGGTATTTAACACCCCTGGTGTTGTTTTAATCCTTTAAGTGTTATTAATAAAGTACTCTTTTCAGTGCAAACAAAAAAATGCTATTGTATGGTGTTAATGTACAAGATTAGACATAAAATCAAGAGTCTTCAGACAGATGTATAAATTCCAACGTTTATTTAACATATGGGCAGAGTGGCAACTTTAAAGCATATACCAGATGTGTAGAGGTTAATTAGTCAGTCACATTCATTAAGTGTTGCACAGAAACATAAAATAGTTAATAAAACACAAAATCATCAAATTTACCTAGACATGAACAAATATGACAGGTAGATTTGACAGTTGTGTAGCATCCATGAATGATGTTCCTCGTTGTCCCATCAGCGAGCAGGTATGGCTGTGTGGTCTCTTCTATGCAATCAAGCTGTTCTTCTTGTTGGTGCCTGCAGATCAAAGACAAAAATAACACTCAAGGTCAGCTCTCCAACTGATTTTCCAGGTCTCTTGCAGCCTTGTGGTGATGGTGGAATCAAATGAAGAAGGAGACCAGTTGATGCAATATCGCGGTCCCATTCTAAATAACAGATACGACAACTTTAGCAAAAAAAAATGCATGAACACAGAATATAGATAAAGCGTTAATATAGATAATCTTATTCTGAAATATAGTCTAACCTTAGACATCGGTTTCATCCTCCTTTACAGCTGATTCCGAGGTCAATCGTGTCCTTAAAGGTGTTGCGAATCAGCTCATGGGGAAATATGAATAATTAATCATAACTAGTTATAATTAATTATAAATATTTAGATCCGCTGTAGATATTTAGCTGATCACACCTGGCATTAGCATGCATATGGCCACATTCTTTTATTACAGGGTTAGTTCAAAAGTGAAAATTTCATCAGTTTACTCAGCCAAGACTTTTGTTATCTTTGAAACACAATTGAAGATATTAGAATATAAGATTTCTGTCCCTTGAATGACAGTCCACGCAGCTACCACTTTGATACTTCAAAAACTTAATAAAAAGATCTAATCCATAAAGAGAACTAATCCATACGTATCGTGGTTTAGTCCAAATTTTCAGTTTTTCCTGTTTATGTTCCCTGTTCAATGTTTAAATGTGAAAAAAAAAAATTCAATCTGTTCATTGTAAAGCGATCGAGTCTCTTCAGAATATTTGGACAAAACCACTCGATTCAGTTTTGCATTAGATAACGTCAATCAAATGACTGGTAAATGTTGCTGGTTATGCCAGCTCTGTCTGCAGAGAGACTGCACGTTTGCAGCGGGCGAGACAGACACTTCAACACGGTGTTATGAGTCACAAAAACGAAATTGTTAGCGCGTAGTGTTTAACAGTTCCACTATTACCGTTTCAAAGCATGGAAACAGCGAAATGCCACACTCAATGCTTTCAAAAACAAATATAAATTTACCATTTGATGAATTCTCTCATTTGAGTAGAAAACCGCCCAAATGTGGCTGCTTCAGACTTCAGTGCCAGACTCGTAGTAAAACCAGGCCTCGGCAGGAATGAAGGCGAGAGGATTTGTCAGCGAACCAAAATGAAAGAAGCTAAAAGCAAATACAACATAAATTGTAAGCACATTCCAAAAAGTTATTTTACACGTAACAATAATCACCTTTTTTCAGGAAATCGAACTGGCATGAGAAACGTTCACACTCTTCTGTAACTTAACGTTAACTTAAATCTCTCCACCTCACGAACACGAACTTAACACTAAACCTGACAAAAACACGCGCAGTTAGTAATTTCTAAATGTGTTCACCACCAATCATATTTTGAGTAAAATTATCAACAAAAATGTTTTTCCCGTGTACTTTTATAAAGAGAAAAGCAATCCAACTTACCGTCTCGGTCACTTGAAGAAAAAATGGCGTCGTCGCTTCGCGAGGCAGCAGTCATTGAAGGGTGGAGTCCAGACAATTCGGCAGGTTTTTTATTCCGCACTTTTAGTGTAAAAGTGAAATTACACCATTTAACAACACTGAGCATGAGTACTGTTTAACACTGTAGATTGTTAATTCAACTCTTTGGGAATTAATAACTTTTAACACTGCAAATATTACACTGCTGATTTTACTGTGTATAAAAGATTTGTTTTCAAATACATTCTCTTCTTTTGAACTTTCTATTCATACAAAATGTTTAAAAATGTATCAGAATTCACACAAATATAGTAAGCAGCACAACCATTTTCAACATTAGTATTAAGACTTTCTTGTTATTCTCATTGAAATTGTATCACTATTTCAAATGTTTCTTAAATACCAATTCAGCATATTAGAATGATTTCCGAAAGATCATGTGACACTGAAGACTAGAGTAATGGCTGCTGAAAATGGGGCAGTCGTGGCCTAATGGATAGAGAGTCTCAGGTCCGGCAGGAATTGTCGGTGGGGGGAGTGAATAACCAGCGCTCCCTTCCACCTTCAATACGACGACTGAGGTGAGACCCTTGAGCAAGGCACCGAACTCCCAACTGCTCCTCAGGCGCCGCAGCAATATGGCTGCCTGTTTACTACTGTGTGTGTGCACTTGGATGGGTTAAATGCAGAGCACAAATTCCGAGTATGGGTCACCATACTTGGCCACACATCACTTCACTTTCAAAATTCAGCTTTGCCATCACTGGAATAAATTACATTTTAAAATGTATTAAAATAGAGACCCTTTGTTTTAAATTGTAATAATATTTTACAGTATTACTGTTTTTACTGTATTTTTGATCAAATAAATGCGGCCTTGGTGAGCATAAGAGACTTTTGAATGGTAGCATACATTTTAAACAACAATTTAAGTAAATAGTAAATATAAATTCAAAAATGTTTTTGGTTTGTCCCCCTTTTGCTCTAATGAGAACAGAACTTTGGATCCATGAACAACCTTTTGTAAAATCTGATGATTATGTTCTTCAGCATGATTTGAGGTGATCTTCTGACTGTCTGATTTGTGACACATGATCAATGTCACAAATTTGCTTATTTGATTAATAACTTAAAATACTGTGCAATCATTTTCTGCTTACTCCCAGATGTGGTCTCAGACTTTAGGAAGATGTTGGGGTTGTTTTAGATAAAAAAAATGATCATGTCGTCATTATAGTTGGAACAAAGCCAGAATGAGGGTACAGTAATGAGAATGTTTGATAACGTCAACAAGAGGACACAAGATCACAGATTCGTGGTTAATTAATTATTAATAGAAACAATCTTGGAGGCAGTGACTTATTCCTCACCTCACCTCTGGGCCGATGGATTATGTAACATGCTTGGAATTCTTAATTGAAGTCACATAAAAAATATGCCAGGCAGTTTCAGCTATGAACAATAATCCATATGGTCTTTATCCCACAGAGTAATGCGGACTCCAACAAACACAATAGTTTATTTGGAAATTCTAAGTGAAATAGGTGTGACTCATTTGCCTGTTGTCAGGAACAAACACACCATTCTAAATATATCCAATACACTCTCATTAAAGGGGTCATATGATGCTGCTAAAAAGAACATTATTTTGTGTATTTGGTGTAATGAAATGTGTTTATGCGGTTTAAGGTTCAAAAAACACATTATTTTCCACATACTGTACATTATTGTTTCTCCTCTATGCCCCGCCTTTCTGAAACGCGTCGATTTTTACAAAGCTCATCGGTCTGAAAAAGCGAGGTGTGCTGTGATTGGCCAGCTATCCAGTTCGTTGTGATTGGCCGAATACCTCAAGTATTCAATGAGACAAAAACATGAAAACCCATTATAAACGAGGCATTCGTTGCATCCAGTGGGGACATAATTA
>NW_015554063.1:839525-863590 GCF_001515605.1 Sinocyclocheilus anshuiensis
CTTTGCGTGAACATTTGGGAGGCGTTATGCAAATCTTCCCACATGGTGATGTAGATATTTGGGGGCGTGTAAGAATGAGCCGTTTTAGGTAGGCGTGGCTGACTCTTAACTTTTATAAAGAATATCTCTTTGGATTTAAAACTTTAGTCTTTGCAACTTTACAGATCTTCTTTATGCACCAAGAGCTTGTAACACTCCAAAGAGAAAGGAAAAATTGAAATCGCATCATATGACCCCTTTAAGAAGTTTTGCACAACTAAAATTTCACTTTTGTACCACATTTAAAAAACATTCAGATTTTACTATCTTGAGCCAGGGATGCATGAATTTGCTCAAAAGTGACAGTAAAGACATTTATAATGCTACAAAAGATTTATATTTGCTATTTGCATTTGCTGAACATACTGTTGTTTTTAACTCTCCATTCATCCAAAAATCCTGAAAAAATAAAAGTTTTACATTTAAAATGCTTCCAAATCAGTATATTAGAATGATTTCTGAAAGATCATGTGGTACTAAAGGCTGGAGTAATGGCTGCTGAAAATTCAGATTTGCCATCACAGGAGTGAATTACATTTAAAAATTTAAATAGAAAACTATTTAATATTTCATAATATTAACATTTTTACTGTACTTTTTATGCATTTTTTTACTCCAATAAATGCAGACTTGGTAAGCGAGACTTCTTCTAAAACAACAATTATACAAATAATGAAACATATTGTGGTTGAAAACAGTCCTTCAAATTAAGGCGAGAATGTCACAGGAATGACATTTTGGTTGTGCAGGATAAAAGTCGCATTGCCGTCTCCCTCATGAGACTGTCCTGTTTATTGACTACAGGAATCCTTTCATCTTTTGTCATATGTGTTTGTCTGACTTTGTTGTGCTTTATTTAGTGCCACAATAAATATCATTTTAAATAATTCATTCTTTGTTGTCATTTTGGCTCTTGCCATTGGCTTATTGTTTTCAAAGAAAGTTTGACTTCTACGGCTTGACTTGACTTGCACTCACTGTGAACAGATAAGTGCTGGTGTTTGGAAGAGCTGCATGCTAATGTTAGGATCTGCATTTGCACCCAGGCTTTGCCTCTTGACATTTGAAGATGATTAAGAAATTGTCCCGGACCTAACCTTTGCATCCTGAGAACCTTCATGTCACCACATTAGCACTTCCATTATCATTCAGTCTGATCTAATGAAAACTCTTTAATTGTGGCACATATATTAAGTGTCTTAATATATGTACAACATAATTGAGGCAAGCTCAGAAAATCCCCAGTGTGAAATGAAGCATTTAGCCAAGACTGAACTTAATCACTGTAATAGCATAACGAATTTAATGTGCTCTAACTTGTGTTTTGAGAGAAAGGGCAGAAATGCAATCACAAAAGAATTTATTCAACTATGGTACTTTTAGAAAGTAAACTCGATTAAAACAAATTTAAAATTTGCTGTGAATTCTGTCCTCTTTCTGAAATAATTATTGTCACTTCAATTACAATGATGTATTGTGTTTAATAGAATGTCACGATGGACATGACTTTTAAACATTTCTGGAATAAAATGTAAGTTAGGTTTCTTTGTCTTATAAGGCTTATTTCATATCTAGCACATTATGTATACAATTTTCCTTTTTTGGTATAATTACACAAAATTACCTGGAAATGACACATAATAAAAATGTTCACAAATCTTAATTACCTTGATTATGTCTCATATTTCATCTTGAATATGTTATTCAATGACAGTTGTCTACTTAAACAAGTGCATAAGGATTAAGTCATAAAGATTGTCATAAATTGTGTAAGAACTTAAATAAATGATTTCACTCTTTAAATATTTATTTTTTTTAAGACAGAAGGTCTGAGACAAGGCTGAAATAAAATTAAAAAACTAGTCTAGTTTCAAACACAGTTGACCTTCATATAAAAAATGGGAATTGTAAAAAAATATTACAATATTACTAAAATATTAAAGTGCTCACAATCAGGAAAACAAACAAATAACCAGTACTTCTGCCTTTAGTCATACTTCTATATTATGAGTCTCTGGTAAAGACAAATAATTTCTCATCAAAACAGATGAGATATGGAAATTAAATCCTTGAAGCTGTGAAATGTTATGTGTTTTATTACACTCTCGGTCTTCAACTGTTTTTTCACACAGTGTGTTTGCACAGAAAGAAACTCAAACCCAAAGAACAGCAGCTCAAGGGCTTTATTTTGAGCGCTGAAATAAAGGTGGAGATTGAACCCTTCTGCTGGGAAACGAACCTATTGTCAGGTTTTCCATTTTGATGCATTGGCTATCCCTACTACAGACGAACTGTTGAAGCATAGGCTTTCTCAGACAGCTTTGCGGTCCACTCTGTATCGTGTTCTGTGTAGAGTTCTACACAGGACTGTATGTATTCAATAGACAGGCAACTGTTCGTCCTTGAATGCACTCTTCTGTTGGATTTGACTCTAATTCAGTTCCAAAAGTGTGAGAGTCCATTTAGACAATACTCAAAATAAATGTCAGAGAACTGTTCTATTAACCAGCAGTCTCTGTCGGCATTAGTATAATTGATCACATTTTATATGTTAAATGATAAAATGTTCCATTAAGATATGCAGTCATTTTGTTCCCTAATCAACCCTGAGTGTGATTTTACTTTCATTCAGTAATATTTCCATTTATCTCTCTGAGCTGAATCGGTAACGAGATGACCTGACAGAAATGTTCTAGTCATTACTGGCATAACATTTGTAGAATTTCCATGCACTGCCTTGCTTCAGCATTTGAGACAGAATAGTAATCTGTGAATATATTATGCAGCCATAATCCCTCATGATGCGGACTTTCCTCTCTCATCTGTGACCTGACTTGAAAAGTGAATGATTTTGTAAAATATCTAGGTCACAATGTTAAATCTCCTCTCCTCCTCTCCTCTGGGTTTTGTAAAGATTCAAGTGTCTGAATCTTAAACAAGTGAAGAGTTTAACAACACTCAAAAATAGACTTTTGCTGCTTCCTTGCTGGTGCAAAGTAGTTATTGAACAACACAAAATAAATATTTTCACGACTCCACAACAGAACTTACTAAAACACAGTAAAAAGCCACAAATTAATTTTAGTTTCAAGAGTTCATTATGCAAAAACATTATGCAAACAATACAAGCTTGATCAGTAAAGGGCAACTTGCATGTTTGATCGTAACATAGACATATGCTTATAGCTGCCAATTTAGCACTTCTAAAGAATATGTGTGTTCAGACAAAGTAATGGGTTGAGCTTATAGAGTGGACTCAAGCTCAAGATTTGACTGGCACAGTACACGTGGTGGTTCAAACATTATGAGCAGCATTCAAAAGATGTCTCGGCACTCTAAAAGGAGCAAATTAATAATTCAAGGTGATCTTGGCAGGTCACAAGGTTGAAAGGCTCAAATGATTTTCCAGTCAAAAAAATCTTTCCAAGTGAAAGACAAACAACTTACAGAGAAAATCAACTCTCGTAGTCTTACTCTTTTCATCACTGCTGTCCTTGGAGAATAAACCTGTCAGAAAAGTGGGATTCACAGATAAATTCGTAAACGATCATTAAGCTTCAGAAAACCCTGGGGGCATTGAACTTTGATTTTAAAATCAGGTTGACGTCAATAACAGCATTTTCATATAATTCTATAAATATTTCACCAATTGTATAATCAAGATATGGTGTATAACTGTCATTTATAGCTAGGTTATGGTGATACCAAAACAAATTTATGGTTCTTCTCTGGTAGGCCCAGATAGGCCTATTCTAATTAGTCATGATCTAAATGCATATGATTGCTGCAAATAGTAAAATAAAACTAACGACCATTTAATCATGCATAGTTATGGTAGAAAAATAAACATGCACAACATGTACAAAAGCTATCACTGGGCGGTACCTTTTCAAAAGGTACACCTTTGTACCTTTTAGGTACTAATATGTAGCTTTAAGGTACCAATATGTGCCCTTTATGTACAAAGGTGTACATTTTGAAAAGGTACTGCCCCATTGATAACTTTTGTACCTTTTTTTCTGAGAGTGTGCTATCAACATTAAAATGGAGGAGTTTACACTCTTGTTGTTGGTAGTTTTTGGTGCAAATCCTCTTGAAAAGAAGTGAGTCAAATTAGGAAGATGTCATCAGGTTGGGAAGCATGACATGCCCTCACCCTCAAAAACTTTGAACCTGCATTTAATGTATTTTGGGTCATATTTTTTGTTCACTTGCAACAAGGCTAAACATAGTTTTTGCCCACCGCAGTGTCTTTCGTGTGGTGGATTATTGTCTGCCGAGAGCATGAAACCATCAAAATGAAAGAGACGGAAGAAAGGAACTATAAAAACAAGCCTTTTGGGGATCTGAACACATCGCATCAAATTAACTCAAAATATAGTTAATTCCAATACTAATACATTTGAATATGTGTTTGCTCTTGCATTAGTTTTGATGCCATGTTGGGATGTTCAATGCGAAATCATAATCACAGTATAGGCAAAACACTAAAGAAACATGACTTTGCAGAATACCTGCTAAATCGGGTCCTGAACTGAACTGAATAACAAAGGCATAACCTGTGGATCAAATGTGTATGAAAAATCCTCAGCGGGGTCACCAACTAACTGAGGATATTATTGATCGCTTCCTCCATTTTCACACCGGTCTTTTAACTCTGCTCTCAGCTCAAGGCTTAGTAAGGTACGCTAGCTTCTCTCTAAAGTCAGGATCCAAAGCCCTACAGTATCTCTCACATTGTGGGAATGAGATAAAAGTGAGGAATTAAATATTAATGTGAATCAAGCCGGCCAACTGCCATAATTCTTCTCATGCTCGCCCAGGCAAGGTCCAGGAATAAAGCTGTTAAAACAGCACAGGGATCTTTCAACTTCACATTTATTGAGATGATGAAAGGGTTAAGGACCCTTGCCCTCTTGCCCACAGAGCAGAGACGTTACCGAGCTGTGATGTTGTGCAAATAGGGGAACTCGATCTCAGTGCTTTACCCCTCTCATGCATTTTACAGCATCTTTAGCACTCTAAATGCACGGCACACATCCGTCTGACCACTGACTTCAGACTCCAGCCTTCGGCAGTGCTGGCAAAGAAAGAGTCTTGATTTCATACCTGGCTTCTGTCACAGCCTTCCTCCATTTTTCTTATTTTTTCCCCCCACCTTTTGCCTCCCAGAATAAACTTGTGAGCCTCACAGCGCTCGTGAGCCTGTGATTACGCATGGCACATTTATCTGTTTCCAAGGGTATCATTATCCCTCTAGGAAGTTTTGCATTCAGTGAGCTGTGACAGGTGCGGGGCAATTTTGAGATTATTTATAATGACGGCTCCGACTCAGAGTCGAGCATCATCCACAGCTGTCCTGGGGAATTTACCCTGATACACTCAAGTTTTATGGATAATGGCCACTCTCTTACAACCTTCCTGGAAAAATAAATAAGGAAAAGTGGCACAAAGTCAGTACAGCTTACATGAGTAAGTCAAGAAGGGGAACTAATTTAAAGAATATGTGCGGCTACAGCAAATGTCTGTGAAACCTGGTAGATACAGTGTGTGCACATGAAAAACGACAGGTAATGACTGTTGAAATGATGACCTTGTGTAGAGAGGAGCTGCTCTGTGAATATCTGAAAACCGGGAAAATATGTAACTCATCTTAAACCAACCATCTATAAGGAAACAAGAAAAAATGGATGAACTCTATTACGGGCAGAGAGATGTTTGATTCAGTATAGATGAAAGGCACCGAGTTCAGACAGAAAACAGCATTGATTTTAAAACAGTAAGAGCGTCTATGAGGAAATAAAGCGAAACTGCTAAAAGACGAGTGTTGTTTTACCGGCTTGCGTGTTCTGTTTATCATCACTAATGGGCACACACACAAAAAGAGCAGTCCGATGGATGGGCCTATTAAACGGAGAGCAGCTTTTCCCTTTCTAGGGGTTTCATTATCGCACATTTGATGTCCGTCCTCCGGTAGACGGTCAACAAAAAATTGAATTTTCAAGTTGCTCCTGTGGTATCACACCCAGTTCATGGGAAGTCCGAAGGGAATACGTTTCCCCTTCAAACAGCCTTCCACAGATACCAACGGCACAATATGAATAATGAAGCGTGCTACAGTTCAACTGCCAATTATAACATTCATGTAGAGAGCTGACGAGGAGTGTATGACTATAAAAAGGCACAAGGCTGTCTCTTAATACATTTTTTCACCATGAAAACTTTAAAATCATGGTCAAAAATCATCTAGATCTTTTAACTGGAACTGCCGGACAATGAGGCGGATGTTTTCATTCCTGTACCTGTTGCCTCGGCCCAAAGGGGCAGCGGAGAGACTCCAGGGGATCTCGGCGACATGGACCCTATTTCGTCCTCTGTCAGAAGGGGTTGATGGATGACTTCGCTTTACGCTCTACATCAAAACAAACAAGGAGGTTCTCTTGACTCCTGAGCTTTCAACTCTGCATCAAATCAACGTACCTGCATGTGGACACTAAACAAATTGAGTATTGTCATGTGGGGCGAGTGCATCCAGATTGGACCCGCTATTGTCTTGTTTGATTATTTTGGTCATATGCACTCACTTGCGAGCAGAAAAACACAAATACAACCCTTATAATGGCCAACGTTTAATCTACCCACCACTGCCGGCATAACATATACATTTCAGTTTAATATATTCACCAATTAAATCAATTTACTATAAACGTTTTAGAAATATTAAGCTATCAATCACATTTAGTCAATTAGTCAGACTAAATCTCATACCAATATTTGCAGCAAAAAGCCCCCAAGATAATCTAAAGACATTATTGTGGCAGATGAGTAAATAATTGAATAGAAATCACACCACATGAAGGGAAATCATGCAATGCTTTCTAATTACGTTCATATGGCTGAGGCTATTCTGCTCCACTTATAAAAGCTAATTGCTATTGATTAATATAGCTTTTGCTGTTTTGGTTATGTCAGATTAAATTTCATTTATTAATCAATTACTTAATTCAATCATTTATGTTGGAAAATCTAATTATGTCTACAATGCTTTAAAAATCAGTTTCTTAAATGTAGCAGTTTTAGCCACATGGCACATTTACAGAGACAATCAGAAACCATTTACATAGCAATGCATATATTTTGGTGTAAATTAGATGTGGGCAATACATCAAATATTAGCGATGCTGATGATACAAAATATAACGTATATCGCGATAATGTTATAAGTTAACTTATAAAGACAGTAAGCCAGTTCATTCACCTCTCACGAGTTTTGCATGCCGATAGTTTCAAACGCTCCCGTAAAGAGTTTCTATTTGCAACGCCTTTACCAGCGTTAAGCTTTGTAGCCAATCACAGACTTGTCTGCTTAGCACAATGACCAATCAGAGGTGTTGTCACTCATGCATCCACTCAGTTGGAACAGCCTTGCTGACTGTTCCACATAGTCTTAAATCATTTCGTTACAACTAACAACGTGTAAACACGATGTTAATAAGATACTCATTGTGCAGTGCAGACAACTCCAAGAACATAAGTGAATGCACACTGAGCGCTCTTTACTTTCCGTTTATAACGGTCACATTTTAAGTAAACGTTTTACATTTATATGCACTATAAAGATTCTACCAGGGATCATATAAAAAAAAAATAGTATATTAAAAACAGAAGACGAAGAAGAAAAGAAAAACAATCACACAACCTCCTGACGAATCAGTTTTTTTTTGCAGTAACCAGAGCCTTGGGTTGAAAGTGATTTACTAGGAGCTTTTGACCTGATTAATGTGTCCATACTTGGCTCCCTGAGCTAATATGACAGGTCACATATCAAACTGAGGACTGCTTATTCTACCATGACACAGAGGACTGTATAGATGTATTTCACACTTTCTTTTAAAGATAATGTTTACAAATATATTATTTTCTTGGATCATTATTGAACAATCACACCAATTTGCATGGATTTGCCACTCTGCCGTACATCTCACATGAAGTATTGACAGCCAGCGGCAATGAATGCAGTCGTTAAATCCTCCAAGCTGTTCTAAATTCATATAAAAGGATTATAAGGTGATCACAACTACTTGAAAACCGGCTGCTCGCCCAGATGATTCTTTCATAGAGCAAACCATCCTCAACTCTTTTCAGCTGATGAGGGAGATAAGGTTGTATAATCCTCTGAAGAGATCTCATCCTGTGTTTCAATGCCCTGTTATGGATACGGTTTCAATCTCCTGAGAAGAACGGTGTAGGAATGAAAACCATGACAGATGTCTCCAGCACGTTGTAAACACTTACCGATTGTGTGCCCCCTCAAGTGATGTCTGGTTATAAGAGTATGCCACCTTTATTCATGATTTATTTCTTAGATATAGATGTACAAATGCATATGAAGCTTGAATGCAACCTTTGTCCTTTGAGATTACCACAATATATAAGTGTTATATATTGCAACACTTAATTATTGTACATCCTGTTCACTAGGGAATTACAGAAGCACACAGGAAGAAGAACTGTAATTTGAATTGAATTAAGTAGAATGGACTACTTGCACTGAGCCTCATGGCAAACTTCTGTTTTGAAATAATACAGCTCAGTTATTCCATTTATGTATATATTCAATGTGCTGTTGTTGACTTAAACACTTATTAAAATGAAAGTCTGCAGTATGATTTCAAAATATGGACATTTTCATAGACAGGAGAAGAGATATTCTGATGATTACTGTGTACAGAATTTTCCAAACTCAATGGAAATTAAATATAAGCCAATGTGAAAAAGCATTGGCTGGTAAACATGATTGTTTCACCACAGTGTGTCAGCGCTCTAAACTAGTAATCACAAGGCTGTGTGTGTGTGAGATATGATGAATAAGATCAGAATGAACCTATATTTATCTAAATTAAATATGTTAGTCACTATTCATTTTTCATTCACAATCAGTTCACTGTATGCAATTTACTAGCAATTTTTGAGAACATTTTCTATATTTCAGTGTAGTTTTAATAATACACGCAATACATTAAATAATTTACATAAAATACTGTATATCATTCTCCAATATTTAAATTACCAGTTATATTTAGTTTAGCATTTAGTATTATTTATTTTCTCTTTTCCCATAATACTCTAATTTACTCAATATATTGTAAAGTAATACACTAAAATTATGTCTATATATATACAATGTTTTCCCCTAAAAAATTGTGTTAACATTTTTTTTATGTCTGTTTATTTGATAGTATTGAACAGTTTAGATGGATTTTTTTATTTTTTTATTTTTTTATTTAGTAAATTGCTTTTTCTGTCATTTTATTACACTTTATTTTATTATTTTGCCCAACCTTTGGTATTCATCAGCATAATTATTTACCGCTTCAATGCAAAAAAATTATTTTACAGCTACATCATTGCCGTGTCATCACATTTCATCTGATATAGATAACATACATTCAGATAACTGTACATTTTCCTACCAATTTTGCAATAGAAAACCTGTCACTGCAGCTTTAGACTTTATGTAGGCCTATGCATTTTCTGTACACAATATATAGTGTGTATGGCAAGATAATGGAAATGTATGTTAACTGTAGCAGATGATATGTGATGACAATATTGTAGCTGTGAATTCTTTTTTTCCATTGAAACGGTAAATGACAGATCGTGAGATGATTGCACTTGACTCTGCTCTAAACATTTTCTCTTTGATCAGCCTGACACACTATTTTCCTATTTGATACTGTAAAAATAGTTAAAAGCGCTATATAAATAAAGGTGACTTGACAATATATTGACTGAAGGAAAGTATCTAAAGGTTCAGTGCATATCTATAATTCTTCTCTTACAAAACAACAAAAAAATAGTTTTTGTCTCACATATTCTAAATCAATTTCAGCTACCGATCTTCCTCCGCAGATGAAAGCTTTACTAAAACGATAATATTATGCAGCATTTCCCCTAGTGCTGTGCCAGTATGTAGCCTTTTGTGTGCAACAGCCTGACCTTGAGAACATCTGGATGGGTGGCTTGATTAATGTTGCTGTTGTTTCATAGTCGGCCCTTAAATACAGATCACAGATTGATGTCGACCGATTCTGCCGCATTTGTTCTCCCTCCCGAATTTAGTCAAATGTTAGCATGAGACCTAACAGACCGTTTACTTTTAGGATGCTGTTTACATGCTCGCCAGTGAAAAATAGTTAATTATTTGACAGCATCTGCAGTAAAAGCACCACTCTGGATGCTTGTTGCTATTTAATTATTAAATGCAATGAGAAACAACGACTGTACCAACTGTGTGCATTTCTCTAAGGGCGGAGAGCAATTTGCGTATGCATGAATACATTTTTTTTATCAATTAGCAGTGATTAAGTCCTACAAATCTTAAACAAATAGCAAAAAAGGGACAAAAACATTATGGCAGCAATAAACAAACTGAGGTACAAAAATGCATTAGCTTAAACAATAAAACCTGTGGGCACAGTCAATGCGGGTGCAATTTACCTAATTTTTGACATTCAGAGGAAGCAGCAGTTATGGATTTTATCTTTAAGAGTTACAAAGGATTTTTGTTCTTCTACGCTGCTCATACTTCCCATTTCTTGTGCAAATTTGGATTGAAATATTTTAGCTGAACAGCTTGAAGTATTCTGATAATGAATGCATATTTCATTTCCATGGCACTTTTATAAAACAAACCACATTAGCAACTTTCCGATTCCTGCTTTGCAAACAGATCATTAACCCGACAGTAATATTTCCTGCATCTGTTAACTTAATTATTTTCTGTCGCTGCCTAATGATTTGCTTCATAATGTCCCACAAACAATACATTTCCTCTAAGTGGTGATTCATGAAGTTTCTATGTAATCATAATTCATAGTCTGACATTATTAAGAGGGTTCAATTGAACTGAAAATTTGCAATTACAAATACGCAATACATATGAATGATGCTAATGGCCTATTGGCACATATATAAATTCAAAGCCTAAGCCACAATGAGAAAATGGCCCCGGTTTTCCATAATGCCTTAAATGTTACCTGAAGCAAGGGAAAAAGCTACCAGCATGCTGCAGGCACATTATGTGTTGCCAGATACCATGGAGTAAGTTGCTCCATTGGGTGCCGACTGCTTTGACCTTCAGTGATCTCATGAGAGCGTGCTCAACACATTAGACTACTGGAGAAGTGACCCTCTGCCAGTGCCTGCCCATGGCCAGAAACTTCATCAAATCCATTTACAGGAATGGCACAACATCCCAAAATGGCAGATTTATAGTCTCACTGGCACTCAGGTGTTTACAGTTGTGACTTTTGTTGTTATATTGTTCTGATTTCTACGGAAGCTTATTTCCACCGTGTTAAAAAAATATAATATAGAATTTTTTATCTCACAATTTTACCTCACTTTTTATCTCACAATTTTTTTCTCAGAATTCTCAGCTTACACTCTAAAAAATGATGGGTTAAATACAACCCAGTGCTGGGTAAAATAGGGACAAACCCAACAATTGGGCTGTTTTGACCCAGCGGTTGGGTTAAATGTTTAACCCAACCTTCTGGGTAGTAACCCAACCGCTGGGTCAAAACCAGTGCAGACAACTCCAAGAACATAAGTGAATGCACACTGAGCGCTCTTTACTTTCCGTTTATAACGGTCACATTTTAAGTAAACGTTTTACATTTATATGCACTATAAAGATTCTACCAGGGATCATATAAAAAAAAAATAGTATATTAAAAACAGAAGACGAAGAAGAAAAGAAAAACAATCACACAACCTCCTGACGAATCAGTTTTTTTTTGCAGTAACCAGAGCCTTGGGTTGAAAGTGATTTACTAGGAGCTTTTGACCTGATTAATGTGTCCATACTTGGCTCCCTGAGCTAATATGACAGGTCACATATCAAACTGAGGACTGCTTATTCTACCATGACACAGAGGACTGTATAGATGTATTTCACACTTTCTTTTAAAGATAATGTTTACAAATATATTATTTTCTTGGATCATTATTGAACAATCACACCAATTTGCATGGATTTGCCACTCTGCCGTACATCTCACATGAAGTATTGACAGCCAGCGGCAATGAATGCAGTCGTTAAATCCTCCAAGCTGTTCTAAATTCATATAAAAGGATTATAAGGTGATCACAACTACTTGAAAACCGGCTGCTCGCCCAGATGATTCTTTCATAGAGCAAACCATCCTCAACTCTTTTCAGCTGATGAGGGAGATAAGGTTGTATAATCCTCTGAAGAGATCTCATCCTGTGTTTCAATGCCCTGTTATGGATACGGTTTCAATCTCCTGAGAAGAACGGTGTAGGAATGAAAACCATGACAGATGTCTCCAGCACGTTGTAAACACTTACCGATTGTGTGCCCCCTCAAGTGATGTCTGGTTATAAGAGTATGCCACCTTTATTCATGATTTATTTCTTAGATATAGATGTACAAATGCATATGAAGCTTGAATGCAACCTTTGTCCTTTGAGATTACCACAATATATAAGTGTTATATATTGCAACACTTAATTATTGTACATCCTGTTCACTAGGGAATTACAGAAGCACACAGGAAGAAGAACTGTAATTTGAATTGAATTAAGTAGAATGGACTACTTGCACTGAGCCTCATGGCAAACTTCTGTTTTGAAATAATACAGCTCAGTTATTCCATTTATGTATATATTCAATGTGCTGTTGTTGACTTAAACACTTATTAAAATGAAAGTCTGCAGTATGATTTCAAAATATGGACATTTTCATAGACAGGAGAAGAGATATTCTGATGATTACTGTGTACAGAATTTTCCAAACTCAATGGAAATTAAATATAAGCCAATGTGAAAAAGCATTGGCTGGTAAACATGATTGTTTCACCACAGTGTGTCAGCGCTCTAAACTAGTAATCACAAGGCTGTGTGTGTGTGAGATATGATGAATAAGATCAGAATGAACCTATATTTATCTAAATTAAATATGTTAGTCACTATTCATTTTTCATTCACAATCAGTTCACTGTATGCAATTTACTAGCAATTTTTGAGAACATTTTCTATATTTCAGTGTAGTTTTAATAATACACGCAATACATTAAATAATTTACATAAAATACTGTATATCATTCTCCAATATTTAAATTACCAGTTATATTTAGTTTAGCATTTAGTATTATTTATTTTCTCTTTTCCCATAATACTCTAATTTACTCAATATATTGTAAAGTAATACACTAAAATTATGTCTATATATATACAATGTTTTCCCCTAAAAAATTGTGTTAACATTTTTTTTATGTCTGTTTATTTGATAGTATTGAACAGTTTAGATGGATTTTTTTATTTTTTTATTTTTTTATTTAGTAAATTGCTTTTTCTGTCATTTTATTACACTTTATTTTATTATTTTGCCCAACCTTTGGTATTCATCAGCATAATTATTTACCGCTTCAATGCAAAAAAATTATTTTACAGCTACATCATTGCCGTGTCATCACATTTCATCTGATATAGATAACATACATTCAGATAACTGTACATTTTCCTACCAATTTTGCAATAGAAAACCTGTCACTGCAGCTTTAGACTTTATGTAGGCCTATGCATTTTCTGTACACAATATATAGTGTGTATGGCAAGATAATGGAAATGTATGTTAACTGTAGCAGATGATATGTGATGACAATATTGTAGCTGTGAATTCTTTTTTTCCATTGAAACGGTAAATGACAGATCGTGAGATGATTGCACTTGACTCTGCTCTAAACATTTTCTCTTTGATCAGCCTGACACACTATTTTCCTATTTGATACTGTAAAAATAGTTAAAAGCGCTATATAAATAAAGGTGACTTGACAATATATTGACTGAAGGAAAGTATCTAAAGGTTCAGTGCATATCTATAATTCTTCTCTTACAAAACAACAAAAAAATAGTTTTTGTCTCACATATTCTAAATCAATTTCAGCTACCGATCTTCCTCCGCAGATGAAAGCTTTACTAAAACGATAATATTATGCAGCATTTCCCCTAGTGCTGTGCCAGTATGTAGCCTTTTGTGTGCAACAGCCTGACCTTGAGAACATCTGGATGGGTGGCTTGATTAATGTTGCTGTTGTTTCATAGTCGGCCCTTAAATACAGATCACAGATTGATGTCGACCGATTCTGCCGCATTTGTTCTCCCTCCCGAATTTAGTCAAATGTTAGCATGAGACCTAACAGACCGTTTACTTTTAGGATGCTGTTTACATGCTCGCCAGTGAAAAATAGTTAATTATTTGACAGCATCTGCAGTAAAAGCACCACTCTGGATGCTTGTTGCTATTTAATTATTAAATGCAATGAGAAACAACGACTGTACCAACTGTGTGCATTTCTCTAAGGGCGGAGAGCAATTTGCGTATGCATGAATACATTTTTTTTATCAATTAGCAGTGATTAAGTCCTACAAATCTTAAACAAATAGCAAAAAAGGGACAAAAACATTATGGCAGCAATAAACAAACTGAGGTACAAAAATGCATTAGCTTAAACAATAAAACCTGTGGGCACAGTCAATGCGGGTGCAATTTACCTAATTTTTGACATTCAGAGGAAGCAGCAGTTATGGATTTTATCTTTAAGAGTTACAAAGGATTTTTGTTCTTCTACGCTGCTCATACTTCCCATTTCTTGTGCAAATTTGGATTGAAATATTTTAGCTGAACAGCTTGAAGTATTCTGATAATGAATGCATATTTCATTTCCATGGCACTTTTATAAAACAAACCACATTAGCAACTTTCCGATTCCTGCTTTGCAAACAGATCATTAACCCGACAGTAATATTTCCTGCATCTGTTAACTTAATTATTTTCTGTTGCTGCCTAATGATTTGCTTCATAATGTCCCACAAACAATACATTTCCTCTAAGTGGTGATTCATGAAGTTTCTATGTAATCATAATTCATAGTCTGACATTATTAAGAGGGTTCAATTGAACTGAAAATTTGCAATTACAAATACGCAATACATATGAATGATGCTAATGGCCTATTGGCACATATATAAATTCAAAGCCTAAGCCACAATGAGAAAATGGCCCCGGTTTTCCATAATGCCTTAAATGTTACCTGAAGCAAGGGAAAAAGCTACCAGCATGCTGCAGGCACATTATGTGTTGCCAGATACCATGGAGTAAGTTGCTCCATTGGGTGCCGACTGCTTTGACCTTCAGTGATCTCATGAGAGCGTGCTCAACACATTAGACTACTGGAGAAGTGACCCTCTGCCAGTGCCTGCCCATGGCCAGAAACTTCATCAAATCCATTTACAGGAATGGCACAACATCCCAAAATGGCAGATTTATAGTCTCACTGGCACTCAGGTGTTTACAGTTGTGACTTTTGTTGTTATATTGTTCTGATTTCTACGGAAGCTTATTTCCACCGTGTTAAAAAAATATAATATAGAATTTTTTATCTCACAATTTTACCTCACTTTTTATCTCACAATTTTTTTCTCAGAATTCTCAGCTTACACTCTAAAAAATGATGGGTTAAATACAACCCAGTGCTGGGTAAAATAGGGACAAACCCAACAATTGGGCTGTTTTGACCCAGCGGTTGGGTTAAATGTTTAACCCAACCTTCTGGGTAGTAACCCAACCGCTGGGTCAAAACAACCCAGTATGTATTTAACCCACCATTTTTTAGAGTGTACAAGTCATTATTCAGATTTTTTTCTTTAGAATTGCGAGTTTATATCTCATAATTCTGAGTTTATATTTTGCAATTCTGAATTGATAGATATAAACACTTTTTTTGCATTTATTTTATAAATAAAATAAGCTTACATGGATTAAACTACTCTAAACTATTACATTGTTAGATCATGTCTAGATCCTATCAAATGCAATAAATCTGATCAAATAATGACATAAGATGCTGATTAATCAAATTAATCCAAAATGATAAAAAAAAAATCAATAACATCATTGTGGCAGATGTGTAAATCTTCAAAAAGAGATAACAAATAGTGTCTTTAGAAATTAATATACTTTTATTTTCTTTGATTTCTATATTACTGAACAATCATTAACACTGGAGGAATATACATATGTATATATATATAGTTTTACTGACATTTCCGTTAACCCTGAAACACAATGCAATGTAATGCAAAGTTAAAAATACAGATGAAACACCTGTAAAAAAAAAAAAAAAAATCAACAGAAAATTCCTTCATATACAGTATATGGTGCCCTGTTTTAACCGGTTTTTACTGCAGCTTGGCCTATAGTCCACGGCAATCCATTTTGCAATATTTTTCCAGCTCCTCACACGATGAATGCTGCCTTTTAAGACACCATGTCAAGTTAAAAGTAGTAAAACTTTTAAAAAGACATTTTGAGGTTTTCATATAAATGGTTATAGCTGTTCAATGTTGACTAAAATGCAGTTTTTTGCAGCCTTTGTAATTCGTCTGCTGTGATTCATTGAACAAAACCTTTAAAAAATAAGAATTCTTTCTGATGACAGGGGCTGGAGTTCCTATAGCTTCAATGAGAAATGTGACTCAACTTATCAATTTTCTTCCAACTTGGCCATTCTCAGAGCTCGTCTCACCCTGCACACCAACACACGCAGGAACATGCATCAATATATCATTGCTCTAATCTCTCCTCTAAAGGCTTTCTGTGTCATCGTTGCAAAGTCAAGATATTGTTCATATCGATTCAATAACCTGGAGGCAAAGACCTGTGGGAAAACCTGTGGAGAGCATCTTACAAGAGCATGAAACATTCCCAAGTACATCAGAGGAAACCTAAAAGGCATTGTTCACCTAAAGATGAAAATGCTGTCATCATTTGCACACCCTCATGTTGTTCCAAACACTCATGACTTGCTTTCGGGGAACAGAAAAAGGAAAAATTCAGATTAATACTGGTCTTTTTTTTATGCAATTACAGCGAATGGTAACTGAGGCTTTCAAGCTTCAAAAAAGCACCATAAAAGTATCATAAAATTATCATAAAAGCAGTCACTTGTGTGCTATGTTCAAAGTCTTCTGAAAAAAAAATAAATAAAAATAAATAAATAAATATATATATATATATATATGATAGCTTTTTGTGACAAAAAGAACCAAACTGTTGCAAACTGAGTCAGTGAGTTGTACTTAAACACCGGATGGATCTGATTTGTAAACGAATCATTCATACCCATTTTGTGAACTGGATTCTTTGAAAAGATATGATTCAAAATAAAGATTTGTTCATTAATAGTTATGGCAGATGTCTAGTTGTATATTTTTAAATATCGACTTCCATCTGTTCATAGTGCACAAGCCATATGAATCAATTTTATGATACTTAGAGCTTTAGAATCAATTTTAAGCTTGAAAGCCCCATTCACTGTAATAGCATTGAAAAGAGTTTTGCAATGTTCTTCTTCTGCGTTCTGCAAAAGAAAGAAAATCACACGTCAAACATGAGGTTGAGTAAACACTGAAAAGTTTTAAGGAGATGCCCTCAGATGGGGTGAGGTGATCCATGTCAGTGAAACAGACCTTTTGCTAAAATAATGTTGTTTCTGTAAACTACAGTACTCAGAGATTGAAAGCATGCCTCAGTCCAAGAAGAAACACTACCTTTGCTAAACAACAGATTGATGGCTTTCAACCCCCCTAGAGACTGTTCTCAGCAGACGCTCAGACTTTTCCATCTCTTCAAACTTTCCCAAAACTGGAACATTTTGTGCTGTATACTTTACATGTATCCCCAAATTTCCCAAAGTGCTAATTATGATGAAACACACTTTTTATTCCCACATTCACAAAAACACTTGACAGGAAATGTTTCTGCTTTTCGTATTCATAATAGCTGCTCCAGTACTGATGATGAAAAATAGAACTGACAGTAGCGTCTGCATGGACGGAGATCAAGGAAAGGCTGTAGCATTGCATGTTACGCCACTAAATAACATTGCCAACAGGCAAGCCACAACAGTTTTACATTGAATTTCATGAGCTTGTGAGGTCGCACAGTCAAGGTCATTGATAATTCAGAGTTAATTGCAGGTGAGACAAGATATTAACACGGTAAATTGCTTTTATTAATGATGTGGAAATCAAAATGTGAGATGTTTCTTTCCATTCACAGCTCTCTGCGCTAATAGGTCACAGATAAACATATACTGCATAGCCTTGGGTACACCTAGCCTCTCTGTCACTGGCAAGGTGAAGTTTAGGTCCTAAGAAATATTACCGATGAGCTGCTGGTATCTTTTTTCACATGATAAAAAAAATAGGAAGGCAATTCGCTCTGTCTACACCGGATGCAAGCGGTGCAGCGCAGTGTGACACGTCAAAACAAAGCGGCTCCAATTATATTCAATGAAGATGTCAACACTGGACTTACCTGTTTCTTTTCTTTATTATTTGTTATTTTATTAATTTTTTAATGGACAGTCACTTCAATGTCCCTGCTCATGGGGAAAAAGTAATGACAAATATTATGCATCAATTAATTTCTATGTTAAATCTATGTATAGATTTAAACAACTTCAGACCATAACCCCAAATTCAGCTTGTGATTTTTCTGGTATCCATCTGTTATATGACATTTAATTACACCATGGTAGCAATGTTAACAATTCCAATAATTATTATTATTATTATCATTTTTTAGTAAATAAATAAATATTACAAAAACTAAAAGCTAGATAGATAGATAGATAGATAGATAGATAGATAGTCCCAATTGGAACCAAAAATGGTTTTACAGTCTGATGCATCTTTTAGTTCTACAAAGATTTTTTTATTCTCTAGTTTTTTATATAGTGATACTGTAAAATCCCCCAAACAAATGCACTGATCTGAAGAACCTACTGTACTGTGTAATGTACTATAACATCAATAACTTAACCACACAGCAACTGTAGAACCTTGTATACAGTGAAAATTCTTGATGAGAAGAGGTTTCTGAAGAGCTGCAAAGAGCCAGTAAAGACAAATTATTTTAAGAACATACAACATCTACTTTCAAGGTCTTTTAAACTGAATCATGAGACAGCAAGGACAGTATGACAATATTTTCAAAGAAATGCACACTATAGTTTAGACTAAAGTCCATTCCTAAGAGATGCTACTTTTTGCAGGCCTAACTGTAAATGGTTTCTCTTACCATCGGATCTGAAAAGAATAAAACGCAATTTCAATCAGTGAAGTGAAATGGCATCACCCAATGACCTGTTTAGTAGGCGCTATAGATAATAACCAGGGTCATGTTCCATTCATGAATATTTTAGTAAATCTAATGGCCTCTCATATCACATATCTCATCAAGATCTGATCTTCACACAGCCCTGACTCAGGCACTTCAACAAATATCTATACATTACTTGTAGATTCATTGTTGGATAATCTCAGTCATTCTTTTAACTAGCAGCCAGTACGGCAGGTTTTAGAAGTAGATAAAGCTATTAATTGGACGTTTTATGCATAGTGATGCACGTCAATTCATGCAGTGAAATAAATACCTGGAACAAAATCAGTGAACTCGCTAGATCCTTATCTGAACACGTTCAAAAGGAAGTCAGATCTTTTTCAATGAATGAGCCAGACCAAAGCCCATGAAACTTTAACAGCAAAATATTCAGGCCTTTTAACACCAGACAGAAGCGATCAGACATGAAGTCTGAGATCGGAATGACAAGTGGAAACATTTAACTAATAATTCAGATAATGTATTAAGTGATTACTCACAGATCCCAGCAATAACACGCAACAAACAATGTATTAAATGACATCAGATAGCGTAATACATTTTTTTAACAGCTATATTTGTGAAACTGTGTTTATAATATATGCAAAGCACATGCAATAATAATGTGTTGCATGCTTTTTTTCTTACAGCCCGCACTGCACCAATCTAGCAAAAGAGCACAGCCTGTTTTACAGCCTTCTGTTCCCCAGGTGCTGTATTTCATTGCACAACCTTTGTATAATAAATAATCATCTTGTGCTTGTAAAGTTCATTTTTATCAGAACCAAATGATCTAATTACCAACACACTCCAAATATATAAATACCTTCATTTGAAAACAGTGAACAAGGAAGCCTGGAGCATGCAGCAAAATCTAATAAACGAGCCACTTTATCAAAACGCTGAACATTTTTTTTTTTATAAGATATGAATTAAAACTAGCTTTACTTAAGTATTAAAACTTTTGCATAATTTTAAGCATTTTACCATCAGAGAAAGCACACACATCACCTTTAACCTTCATGTTCTGTTGTGACTGTTTTAAGGTCCCAGAGGTTTCTAAAAGTAATATCAAAATTAAACTCTTATTTTCCCTGCAGATATATATATAAATATGTTCCTCTGACCTAAACAAACCCCAGGAGACTGTATTACTGGATACTGTACGATTGAAGCTATATCCTGCTGCTCTAACGCAAAATAGGTACATATGTACTGTACTTCATAACATGTAACTGTAAATGTGTCAGTTTGAAAAAATACAATAAAATAAAAATAAACAACAGGCAGGAGAGTATCCTGTGTATACCAGGCAAAACGCATTGCATTTATCAGTATTCAATGTTTTATATCCTATATAGTGTCCCAAACCTACTGTACTGCAATTTATATAACATTATTTATTTATTTTCAAACAGAGGACAGTTTGAAGTTTGCTTTCTAACTTATAATCATAAATTTGTAATTGGGAAAAGTAATCGAGTATTAAGCTGACAGTTCAATATTAAGTACATTTTTTAATGGCCTGAGAGACCCAAACAGGACATGAGGATTAATGCAATTTGTACATAATGATAAACAGCTAGTAAGCTGGGAAATAGGTGCAGGTAGCTGTTAAAAGTTCATTCAACTCGAATAACTTTGGTGTTAAGTTTTAAATTGAAGGGCAGACGGGGGAATGGGTATGCAACCTTATATTTGAGCTTCCTTCCAATCAGACGTGGTGTCCTTGTTTGCCGGAAAGGAACCTCATTGACCTCAAACAGGGCAAACATTATTTAGAGTGTTGTGGAATAATGAAAATTTAATCGTTCATTATCCATTTGCCTAATGTCACGGAATGTGCACAAGGATATTTCTAATCCTCGCCCACTCATTTCATGACAAATTATCTGTGACAAAACAGACAGAATATAGGGGGTCTATTATGGCTCGTGCTTATGAATAAAGCTGTCTTAACAGAGCTCAGACAGCTGCTTTGCCATTTGAATAAGACACGTTTTGCCTAAAACAAAAGAGGAATTTCGAGAGCGATTCTGGAACGGTTTCGAATGAACTCCCTGAGATATTAATCAGCGTGACAGAATCACCTTTGCACCATCCAAATCTACTTAATCAAAAGCAGGATTAATGATCATTACTGTTATCATTATCAGCATCATCATGTTTAGGGGCCAATGTCAACATTTGAGAGCAGGGCCAACAATACGGCTTCTCGACGCAAGCGACGGTTTATTTCTGAGCCAACAAAATCGTAAAGGGGCTCATTTCCCATAATCCTCTGAACAAACATCATATTTCTGTCTGTGTGTAACCTGTGATCAGATGTCACATTTGGCAATGAGGGGGTCTTTGGAATGTTTGGATACGTGGTCTCGAATCCCAAGAGGAAATCATTGCGGAGAACGTTACATCTTCAGTTTACCTCCCATCTCAAATCCCAACCGCACTGGAACGCTTTCAGATTTCCAACCGCAACAGAAGAACAAACACAAAGGTTTGCTTGAGTAAAAATACTTAACATAAATCAATCAACAAAGTTAACTTAACTTTTACGTACACCAATCAATCCTAAATCATAGCCTGCCATGGGGTGCATTATATACAATTTGGGGAGTAAAAAAGAGCAGGGAAAATATACAACACTGCAGTCCAAAGCAGTCCGTGGGGACAAACAAACAGGTTTGTATATCACTGATTCACAGACACAGACATTTCAATACGAGAGGAGAAATGGCTGCCTGTGTGGAGGTTATCAAAGTCCTTTCATGTGCCTGTTAAATAATGAATACATGCTGATACTTAATCTGTCACCTCTCAAAGATCCATTATTCATAAGTACAAACACTGTCTGAGAGAAATACCCACCTGCAAGGCTGGGATAAAACTGAGTGACAAATACTATTCCTCATTTTATGAGCGTTCACACATAAAACCATATTCACATACTTCGAGAAGGGCCGCATTGTCTAATTTTATTAGTATGGCATAATGGTATGTGGATAGATAAATATTATTACTTCCCTTCTTCTAAAGACCTCATTTTGATATGATTCACAGACATTACAAGAGCAAGGTTCTGTAAAAAGCATTTCTTCAACAAAGACAAAGAACTTGATTCTCAGCCTAATGATCAAAACAGCCCTCACTTTTCACCATGGAAACGGAAATCTGCCAATCATGCACATAATAAATCTTCGCACAATACTGTATTTGCACAAGAGCAGGTTTGCGGAACTGTGTCTGGCCAGCTGGTCATGTCTTTGTTCTTCACGTGCCCACAGAGGCAGAAATGTGATGCTACCTGAGGGTTCGTCTCCCCAGGAGGAGTTTGAAAAGAGTTGATTGAGGAAGAAAAGTGTCAGTCGGAACGACTGAAACAAGCGAGGTAAGGGTTCTTTCATAGAGGCAGAGAGAGAGAGAACCTAAGTTTATCGAGAGAGTCTCTCAGCTCCTGCAAAGGGATTTGGACTTCTCAGGGCATAAATGAAGCTATTAGCTCTCTCATTCACAAAGGGTTTGTAAACGTTTGTGCCCTTTCTACAAAATTTTGCCAGCTAGAATGTGGAGATTATAGCATTTCCTATAAATGTAATAGTCCTGTGATACTGCATACTATTTTAAAGGGATGGGTCAAGCAAAAATGAAAATTTGTCATTTACTTTACTTTCTTCTGTGGAACACAAAAGCAAGATATTTGGATTTTTTTTTGGACCCAATATAGAAAAATAAATAAAAACCCTCTGTGTTCCACAGAGGAAAGAACATCATACTGTACATCATACATGTTTGGAACAACATTAGCGTGAGTAAATTATGACAGTTTTATATATATATATATATATATGGGCTGTGCAATTAAATCGCATGCGATTGTCATGCGCATCTCGTCAGTAAAGCCAGTTCCGTGATTGGTAGTAAATCGCCATCACCTGCTTTCAGCTGGAGCGGCATTTACTACACAGAGTCGTAGTTCACTGACAATTAGGCAATATCGCGTTCATAATCGCAGATTAATCACATTCGATTATGAATGCGATTCATCTGCGATTATGAACGCGATATTGCCTAATTGTCAGTGAACTACGGCTCTGAGTAGTAAATGCCGCTCAATGTGAAAGCAGGTGATGGAGATTTACTACATATATACACACACACACATATATATATCCCTTTTAATATGGAAGCTTGTTTCAGCCATGGGACAAAAAAGGTAAATGTGATATTTTATCTCATCATTTTTTAAATCACAATTCTGAGTTTATTTCTTGCAATTCTGAGAAAAAAAAGTCAAGACTTGCAAGATTTAAACTCACAATTGTGAGATACAAACTTTTAAGAATTCTGACTTTTTCTAACAAATCTGACTTTTATTCTCAGAGCTGCAAGTTTATATCTCGCTATTGTGTTATAAACTCACAATTGAGAGTTAATGTCACAGGTGCACTGCTGAGCGGACTGAGGAGCAAGGAACGAAGAGAGACGAGGAGTACATCAATCCAAATGGGTTTAATTAATACAAAGGAACACTCACGCAACACATGTAGACATAGACATGAACATGACCTGAACAATACCGGACCCTGGAGCACACACAGGGAACACTATTTATACACACAGGAGGAGGGGATGACGAGACACACCTGAGAGCAATGAAACATCAAGGGAAACACCTGGGACAAATTAACTTAATCAGGACAGGAACAGGAAACTAACCAAATATGGGCATAGGAAGGCACATGGGGAGCAAGACACACACAAAACACGGAACAAA
>NW_015554063.1:863607-863804 GCF_001515605.1 Sinocyclocheilus anshuiensis
ATACTTGGGGAAATTTACGGGGCTGTACTCGAGGGCTGGAGCCCTCCCCGGGCTTAACGGCGGATCGGGAGCCCTCCCCGGGCTTAACGGCGGATCGGGAGCCCTCCGTGGGCTATACGGTGGATCCGGAGCCCTCCCCGGGCTTAACGGGGGATCCGGAGCCCTCCCCGGGCTTAACGGGGGATCCGGAGCCCTCC
>NW_015554063.1:863820-865957 GCF_001515605.1 Sinocyclocheilus anshuiensis
AGCTCTGGGGCTGGAGCCGACACTGGAGCGAGCTCTGGGGCTGGAGCCGACACTGGAGCGAGCTCTGGGGCTGGAGCCGACACTAGGAAGCAAAAAATCTTTAAAAAAGGCAGGAAATTGAACACGGGGAAGGGATGCCGCTTACTTTCAGTTTTGGGCCGGTATTCTTTCACGGGTGCACTGCTGAGCGGACTGAGGAGCAAGGAACGAAGAGAGACGAGGAGTACATCAATCCAAATGGGTTTAATTAATACAAAGGAACACTCACGCAATACATGTAGACATAGACATGAACATGACCTGAACAATACCGGACGCTGGAGCACACACAGGGAACACTATTTATACACACAGGAGGAGGGGATGACGAGACACACCTGGGAGCAATGCAACATCAAGGGAAACACCTGGGACAAATTAACTTAATCAGGACAGGAACAGGAAACTAACCAAATATGGGCATAGGAAGGCATATGGGGAGCAAGACACACACAAAACACGGAACAAAGTCTGACAGTTAACATCTCACAATTCTGACTTTTTTTCCTAAGAATTGCGAGTTTATATCTCAATTCTGAGTTTTCATCTTGTAGTTCTGACTTTATATCTCACAATACTGAGTTACATGTCTTGCAATTTTTTCCTCAGAATTGTGAGATAAAAATATTTTATACTTTAATCATTGAAAAGCTGGTTGAAGTGTAAAAGTGTAAAAAAAAAATGCTGTTTAAAATCCTGCAAAATCAAAATGTTGGGAAAATATAATGGCAACACAACACACTAACATCTTGACCTTTTGACCACAGTGCATCACACTGTTAAAATGTTTAAAGTACTTTTAAAGAAACATGGACATGGACAAAAAACAAAAAAACAAAACTTTTTATTTTATTTTTTAACAGTTAAAATGTAAGTTATTTACACGACAATGCATACTGGCTCCCAGTCAACATTTTGGGGAAATATTGTTGGTCTAACATGGTTTGTTATTAGACTGAAAATAATTAACATTTTCTATTATTTGCGACTAATAAATACTGAAAAACATGGATTTTTGCTTCATATTTAACCAACACTGCTTCATCTAAATAGCTGAGTAAATCTGCTGGTTGTACTATGTTGTCAGAACAAATAATGCTCATACAGTAATCACAACATTGTTGATTTTTTTTAGTGTTATTAGCAATAAAGGATATATCTTATTCTCCCATTTACATATCCATGCCATTATCTTCTCTCTTTACCCGCTATCAGTTAAATCCTCAAAGCCCAAGCAGTTTTTAGAGTATTGATTTACTGTGAAAACCCCAACGACTCCAGCAAGTACAGCCCTCCTCCACACTCTGCTTGAGTTAGACTGCTACCATAATGTTCCATTAACATGTATCGACCAATGAATTAAAATATCACAACTCCAATCTACAGAGCCTTCAGCAGATGCGGTCGGTATAACAGTAAAAACACACAAATGCCGAATCAATAAGAAATAAACTCATGCATAGCAATGTGACTTCACGGCTGAACTTTTTTGACAGCATTTCACAGCATGCTCTACAACGCATATACATGCATGTCAGTCAGTGTGATTAATTTGTTTACTGCACTGAGGGTCATAAGTGACACTCATAGTGTGGCACAGAGATTTTAATGTAAAGCTCGATATTATAAGCCTGCGGGCAGGGAAAACTTGCTGCTTTGACTTTACTTGTGTCACAGGCAGCATGTCAGATTTGGTTGTGCTGCAGGGTGAGATGTGGGCCGGCGTGAGACTGCTGACATAACAATCCCAGTACCGGCAGCATATGATAGGTGGCTCTCGCCACTGTGCTTGTGCATATATCACGGGGAAAAAAAGAACCCTGTCATCATCACTGAACATGCTATAGGAGAAGTCGTGGCCTAATGGTTACAGAGTCAGACTCGTAACCCAAAGGTTGTGGGTTCGAGTCTCGTACCGGCAGGGATTGTAGGTGGGGGGAGTGAATGCACAGCGCTCTCTCCCACCTTCAATACCACGACTGAGGTGCCCTTGAGCAAGGCACCGAACCCCCAACTGCTCCCTGGGTGCCGCATCATAAATGGCTGCCCACTGCTCCGGGTGTGTATTCACGGTGTGTGTGTGTTCACTGCTGTGTGT
>NW_015554063.1:866639-887426 GCF_001515605.1 Sinocyclocheilus anshuiensis
CGAGAATAAAAGTTACGCCTTCTTTCTTTGCGTGAACATTTGGGCGGCGTTATGCAAATCTTCCCACATCGTGACACATCGCATCATATGACCCCTTTAAGTTATTTAAATATCGTAATTTAACCAAGGCCTAGTCCTGGATTAAGCTAAGCCCTGTCTGTGAAACCCTGTCTCTATGTTTAAACATGGAAGTTATACAAGAACGAAACAATGTCGTTGTTCACATCAGGCATGTACATACATTTAAATTACTTTATGCACTAAAATGTTTATGAAGCCTGACATCACCCAGATGGTATTTCAAACACCAGCTCTTTTTACAGTAAACCAGGTACGAATAAGTGACAAGATTACAAGATTACAACTTGGAAAAAGAATTCATGTCCTTGTAGAACTCGTAATTACCATCTGTAAACCCGGAAATTTTCTGAGAGCTTCTACTTGTACCACATGACTGTACCTGACTGCTGCAGATTAATTTAGGCATCGATAGTGCTTTCTATGTCCATTTTTTCAGACTGATTTATGCTCTGCACCTTTATGCAAGTGTATGAAAAGCACTTTATATTTTATTCAGCAGGTAATGCTCAACCTCGGAAAAGGTGAGTTAGCACCTAAAATTCAGTACTGCCAATATTGTGAACTCAGAGTGGAATAAAACCATGTAGTTTTGATGCTGTTTGTTGTGATTCTGAGATAAACTGTTTTATGTTAGTTTGTTAAACTAGTTTTTCATGTTTTATGGGGAAATGTTTTCAGATAAAAAAAAATCATGTTTTTTTGTGTTTTTAAACTAACATTTGGAATTAAATTAAAATAAAACAGAAAATTGCATGAATGTTCCTTTATTTGTTTGCTTTTTTTTTAATTTTCTAGTTTAACAAATTGGAAAAATAAAACAACTGATATAGATTTAACTTGGAAATTACACTGAAAAAAAGTTTCATTCAACCAATTAAAAAAATGTAGGGTAATGATTCACATCTATATTTTTTAACTTGAGCCAATGAAAAATAAATAACTTGCCCTAAACAATATTTTATATGTGTATGAAAACTATTTTATAAAACCTGGCACAAAGTATATTTTTCTTGTTGAAGAAAGTCAATTAATTTAAATTCTATTTTTGATCCAAACAAAAAAAATGTAGATTTAATCAAAACAAACATTCTCATTTAAGAAATTTATTTTTATAGTTTTCATAGACATAGAAAATATTGTTTAATATATAGTAATATAATATTTTTCATTGGCTCAAGTTAAAAAATATAGATGTGAATCATTACCCTACATTTTTTTAATTGGTTGAATTAAACATTTTTTTCAGTGTAATTTCCAAGTCTAATTTATTGAGATGCACCTGTATAAGCAGAGCATAAGCACAAGAAATACAAGATTAAACAATTTAAAATTTTCATCACCCCGGCTTTTTAACATGCATAGAAAAATATTCAACCAGTCCAATATAGGCCTAATTCAGCTTACTTTGGAAATCTAAGATAGGAAGTAGAAGCATGGACACATTTTGGGTTCCACAAAGAATCATTAAGTGAACAAATCTTAAAAGGTTTTTTTTTCTTAGTGTGAAATACATTTTAATAATTACAGGTCTTTTTCCACTATACAGAACAATGAAAATGTTCCATGGCTGTTAGAGGATCTTCATTGAACCAGTGCCAACAAAGACCCTTTATTTTTAAGAGTGTATACAATAAAATTATCACAATGTTGCAAGAAATTAATCTCATGATACAAAATGCTGATTCCAACCTCATCAGATTTTCCATTGAAAGTACTGGAGTTACTGGCTACATACTGGTGCTACAAACACTCTGACACCTTTGGAGTGAGAACTTGCTGGTTATTCACAATTGCATTCGTGGATGTCCAACTCGTTTCGACTACTTTAATATTGCATTATATATTTGTTTAATGACGCAAAATATTTTAGCTATTAAAACTGAATACGAAGCTGCTTAAATGCAAACATGGTGAAGGTAGACAAGCTTAAGTGCTTCTCAGTGGGAGGTAACATTGACTGTATTCACTCATTCAAAAGGGCAAATTATTGCTGAAACAACTGCTCATTTATCTGTGTGCCCCCCACAGGGACACAATTTCTTCTTCACAGTAACTCAATGTGCATGGAGTTATGGAGAGAGAAAGAAAAGACGGCATAATAGTGGTAAGGTTGAACATAAATTAGGCCCCATGATTCTTTGGCATTAATGAGCATTTATACGTGCCATATTTTCCATGTGCGTGCACGCAGAAAGCTCTTCAATATGGTAAACATTTGCTGCTCTTAAAGAATGTTGCACCCCCCGAACACTTGGCAATAAAAACATATTAAAATTATTTTAGAGGCAAAGAAGGCTCTCCGCTACATGACCAAAATCATTTTCAAATTAATGAGCTTGCAAAAAGTCAGGGAAACATTTGCAAGCTGTAAACGCAAGCTGTTTTCAACCTAGAAGCAAAGAAAAAAGCAGCACAGAGCACAGAACTGCCAAAACAAAAGGGTGGAACGAAACCCCATTATGTCCCAATTAAACTTATATGGATCACAAAGAATTTCTAAAGGAAAGGTTCACCAAAAAAAAAAAAGAAAAGTCTGACATTATGTGACCGCAATGAATCACTAAGCTGTGCAGTTTCTGAACGATTCATGAAGATTGGTTTAGTGAACCGATTCATTAAAAAAAAAAACTCAAAATAATGATTCATTTCAGAATTTGACTTTGCTCAGTCTCTCACGAATGTACCAAAGAAGACCTAGGTTGGATGTTTCTCACACAAAGCTATTCTATGGCTTCAGAAGAGTTATATGAATTACTTGCATGATGCTATTAGGGTGTTTTTTTGAAGCTTAAAAGCCTAATTTCCAATGAAAAAATTATGCGAGGTTGGAATGACAATGACAAATAATAAAATAATGAACAAATTAATGAAAATATTATGTTTACATTATAGAAAACATCAAAGTAAACAATGACACGGTTTTCATTTTTAGATAAACTCTTCCAAACCATTTCCTGCAATAGCATTCATTTCAGGTGAACCTAAACTCTGTGAAAGTAATCCAAAAGCCAGAGAAGAAAGCAGCTGTGAAGACAAGAGGAAGATGAGAAAGACCAGGAGGGAGGAAGATGAACTTCGGATGAAAGTGTAAGCAATCATGCATCCTGTTTTAGAAAGAAGACAGCCCAGGTCAAATTGCCGTGCCACGTTTCGTTAATTACCTGTCTGAGAAGGCTGCTGTGAGGAGACTAAATCCACTAACCTCCTGTCTGTCATATTAAGAGGCTTTGTGTTCTGTGGTCACCAGCAGACAGGCCCTGAATGAACCTGAGCTGAAATTCGGTTACCTGCAAGCTTCGCTGGAGATAAAGAGGCCCCCTGCCAACTGTCTCGCTTTCCCTCGCACACACACACACACACACACACACACACACGAAGTCTCTTGAAGTCATCATGGAATATTTCTACCTAACAAATCTTGGCAGAGTTGATGGAAAACTCATGAGCAAGCCCAGCACTGATGAGCATAATGAGAGATGAGAAAAGCTACATTTGTAAATTCACACTCCAGGTTCCAGGGCGCACACTGATCTTTGGTAAACAACGTGCTCTGTGATTGTTCTTAACTTTGCTGCACTCCGCTTGACTTGACAACTGCTAAGTGTACCGTCGGAGCACAAAACGGCCTCCAATATGGTATTGGGTCACCACAACCAGATGCAGCCACATGCGAAGTAACACTTAAAATGTAAAGTACTGGCCAAGTGCTGTCTTGCCAAATGTCTGAGTAAAATTAAATAAATGATATGACAGAACACCATCTGACTGGCCTAGTTTTCAGACAGGAAATGGCTAGACGTTACATATAGCATTGACATAAACTCTTGTAAGAGGCAGAACTCCCATACCAACAGCCACTAAAAAGGAACTCAGTGAATTCAGACAAGGAACAGTAAAGCCACAGCACCTGTGAAACACATTGTCTGAGGGTGTATTTTTTCTGTTAATATGGTGCTCGTTAATTATCTTCTTAATGTGTCTGTGTTGTGGATGTGTTTGTGATGGCATATATCCATGGTTTAAACAGATGAAGGTTTTCCATTAAACCCATGACTGACTTCATTTAACATATTTAACACAGACACACACACAGTTGTTTTTCTATAATGATGGGGACTTTCCACTGACTTGTATCATTTGTGTACTGAGCTAATGATATTTTCTATCACCTAAGCAAGAAGTCCTTTATAAGGTCAAGGACCCCTTGACAGAGCAAGGGCCGCCTGTTACAGTACATATTATATAAAACAGTATTGCATTTTAAGCCTGGCTTATGACAACACGAATACCATGTTACATATTTATATACCTGGATACCTTATTTTAATGGCTTTGCAACATGCAAATCATAAAAACCATTGATTTACATAGCATCATTTCCTTTGGTTTAAAAAATTGGCATGAAATGGAAATTCACCCTATCAATTTTCTAAATGGATTTTATAGATCTTATTAAACAATACATCCATGCATATGTTTCTTTCTTTCTTTCTCTCTCTTTCTTTCTTTCTCTTTCTTTCTTTCTTTCTCTCTCTCTCTTTCTTTCTAATATGACCATGTAATCCCAAGTAAAAAAGTAATATATTTAAAATACATCTATTTCATACTAAGTATAGTTCAAATCTATTAACATATTTAGTGACATATCACTCAAGACTTTTGAAAAATTATAATTAAACTTTATTTGGAGTACTACATGTGCACAATGTACATTTCTTAATATTAAGCCTAAAATGTGCTTTAATGTCACTATTGATGATGATTGTATGAATTTAAAATAATATCAGTCTGTAAATGCAAGATATTTAAAGTGTACCTGAAGTATATTTGCAATAGTTCCACTCCCGCACAATCAGATATACTTATGTTGGATTAAAGTGCATTAAATACAAAATAATTTTTTCCGATGTACCAGACTAAGTATACCAGTTTAGTATACTAAACGTACAATTGCAGGGTATTTTTTATTAAGTACATAAATATGTATATGTAGTACTTAGCATGAAATAAATTTACTTTTCATAGGGATTTCATAACTGGACCTTCTCTCTGGTGATGTATGCAGGTCACAATACATAAGAAAAATTCTACTTCCGTTTTATTGGGACTAAATTAACATAAATGTGTTGTAGGCAATGCTAACTGTTCTAGAACTTCTGTCAGATTTAAAACGAATTAGACATGCTCCCACTTTCTACAATCCCACCTTTTTGGCATAACATGGTATATTTTTGCATGTCAAGAAGCAAAGCAAGTTCAACGCCTATTTTAAAGCATTCAACTCTTTTTACAGATTCTTCTTTTTGGTCTCTTTATTTTCTTGTCTTTATACTCTTTTTCATGGCATTTGGCTGCTTAAGCTATTGTTTGCAGTTGAGAAATCATGAACATTTCACACCCTACAAACTCATGAGAAATGCTCAAGTTTCATCTATCACCCTTGCAGCTTCCAGCTTCCCATATGTGGACTGCTCGCTGGGAGAATGTGCAAAAATGATTGGCAGGCAGAAAGCACATCAAAAGCAGATTGGCTATACAAAAAATCTGGCTATACAAAAAATCTGGAGGCGGTAAACGGCCAGTTTTACTTTGTTGTTTACGGAGACTAACACTGTCACAGAGATCCATGGGATACTGCAGGACTTACCAAAGTAATATTCTTTAAGGAGTAGTAATTCTATGCATATAAATCATATATGGCTCACTCACAACACTATTTTCTATAATGGAATATTCTAATTATTGTTTCTTCCTATTTTTATCAATCTGTTTTCAATGATGGCAAAAATCCCACCCACACATCATAAACAAATACACACGTCTGGTGCTTTGGTCCAAATGTAATTATCTCAGACTGTCCTTTGTCTGCTTTTACAATAGCAAACAAAGAGGCTTAATTAAGATTTATCACAAACTTGTGACTCCAACTTTGATTGCTCAGACAGAATATTCCCCTCGTTGCAAAAACAAGGCCAATCCATCTAAACAACTCAGGAATTTATTGTTTAACCAGCAAAGACTTTGTCCTTCATCAATGCATGGAGTCAATAGAAGTTTGAGTAATGGCTCTCAATTCAGTTGTTTTATAGCTGGATAATTTCAGAGGCATGTGTTTTGCCAGCGTCACTCAGCCAAGTGCTTCTTAACAAATCATTATATGGTGAATATTCGGTATCATACAGCATGACATTCGGCACTAAGAAAATACATTACTTTCAATGTGGAAAAGTGCAAAGAAATAGCCTGGGCCCTTTTATAAAGTCTTCGCTCTGTCTTCCAAGAGCGGGTTTAAGCTCTCTACCTCTCCGAGCCTTGCTGAGCCATGCAGTCGGAGCTGTTAAGCTCATTCCAGTATTCAAATACTTCCGTCACCTCGTATATCTTCTGACATACACATGTTGGAATTTGTCATCTCCATCTTTTATCCACTCGCTCCCAGATAAGAGCAAAGTGGGGGATGACATTTTTCTCAATTTTTACAGCTGCGAGAAGCATGATTAAGTGGTAGGGAGATATTCCAGAGAACCGCCTCGCTTTGAGAACCCACCGCTCCTCTGTGTGTGTCCTCTGGCCCTGCCTCTGCTGCCAGGACGGCTCCGGTTTCAGGCCCGCGGCAGATCAGCCAGACACTACTCCATGCCTTGATTTACATAGTAAATTGAAATATTTCGAGGAGGGAGTCCGTTTATGTTGGCAGGGCCAAGCTTCTGGTTGGTTACGGCCTTCGCAGTGAGACGCTGGCCTAGATTCATCTCTCCTTTAAACTTGGAGAGTGATACTGCTACTCAAACAGCATTAATTAATATGAATATTGGGTAGCGATGTCTTAAAAGGAATATTCGAGATTCAGTACAGTGATTATTCCACAAAAATCAATTTCGACTTCTCCCTCCTTTTCTTTACTACAAGCAAAAATCTAAATTACAGTGAGAAACTTACAAAGTGAATGGGATCAATTTACAAATATCAAAATACAACAGGAAACAATATGTTATGATTTTAGTGGGGAAAAAAATAAGCAATAAGTAAATATATTATACTAAATAAAATAAACAGGGTGTAACAATAAACTCATGTCTTAATTCATTTGATACATAAAATACTCTCGTCAAAACGGTGTTAAAATGGTAATTAAAAAAAAGCACTCTGCTCTGCTTAGTTAAAAATACAAAATTATGTTAGAAACAGCTTGCACTCTGTCCCTGGCTACTTACATTTAAAAAGTTATTTTATTAAACAATGTATTTCATTTTTCATTTATTAATAATAACTAATAAATATGGAAGCTCAAATGTGTGAGCTTCTGTGTTTACCATATTTGTTGCACTCTTTGTATATCAATTGATCAATGTTTATATATGAATAAAAGCATAAATTAAATGTCTAAACTTTCATTTTTAGATGAATTCTGTGATACATATAGTTACATATTTATTGCGATATATTGTGACACAATATATTGTTACATCCCTACTTACTAACCTTTTCTGTGTCAAGTTATATCCAAATGTACATTATTGTTGCCATGACAGCATGCCTAAATCCCAAAACAACTGTAAAAATAAAATAAATAATACAGGTTTTAAAAGAAAAATGAATGCAAGTGCTTTATACAATTATAAGATTCACATTTCTGCTTTTAAAACCTCCAAAAGTCATCCCCATTGACTTCCATTGCAAGTGCCTCTCCATTGCTTAAATTCAGCATGTATTGTGAAAAGGCTAGAGTCACAGCTGAGTTTGTACCGTCGGCATATCTGAGCACAGTAGTGATTATTATCTGGGCAGAACTCTCTGTGCTGGAGGAGACTGGCGATAAATCAGAGTCGAGGCTGGCGCACGTTAAGGTTTCATTGCCAAATGCTTGCCACCGCCTTTAGGCTGAAGACCAATGCCTGACGCTGGGTTTATTTTTATTCGTTGTTTTCGCTCATGCTGTGCAGCATAAAAAAATCGTATTCTCCATCAGGATTTTAATACCCATGTCATTGCCAACCATGTTGAGAGACACGGCCAGAAAATAATCCATAGACTTAGCTGCATGTGTTAAAAGGTGCCCTTACAACATTTGTCAAATGTTTCCCTCGTTGGACGTTAAGTCATTAGATACACAGATGAGCTAAGGCCTGGAGAAAAGGAAGCGTTTTATGTAACAAAAGGAAAGTAATCTTGCTAATGACATTTGGGGGATTTTTGGCAGTGTCTCTTGACTTGATGGAATAAGTGGACATGTCAGAGTCCCTGTGACATGATATACGGGCAAACCTTTAAGCCCTGCACTTTTCAGAGAGAAAGCCCATTAGCCAGACTTTACAGACGGTATCATAAATTATGACACAGGGATTATGCACTCTCAATTCATAAACAGGTAATGTACACTCACACAAATGAGCCTGTGAGTCCGGTTCTCTTGCATCTGCACGCTGAAAGGAAATAAAAAGATCCACAAGTCCGGGAACATCAACAGCCTTAGGTGAACAAAGTCAAACTCTTAGCAGTTACTCTGAGCTGACTGGACTGGTAAAATGAAAAAACATAAATAAATAAAATCTGAGTCTCTGAATGACATAGATGTGCTTTTTCATCGTCTTCAACAAGGGGAAACCTTACATATTTTTAATATGTATATGATAAATTTAAAATATAAATTTTGATAAATAGGTTTCTAAAACTAAGTCAAATATACAGGTGCATCTCAATAAATTAGAATGTCGTGGAAAATTAATCCACGACAAATACATTTCTATTTATTTCAGTAATTCAACTCAAATTGTGAAACTTGTGTATTAAATAAATTCAATGCACACAGACTGAAGTAGTTTAAGTCTTTGGTTCTTTTAATTGTGACTGACTTGAGTAGTCTGCACTTCATATAAAATAATACTATATACGCTACATTTAAAAAGTCTGGGGATTTTTTAATGCTTTTGAAGTCTCTTATGGTAACCAAGGCTGCATTTATTTGATATACATATACATACATTGATACACATAATAAGTGAAAACAATAATACTCTGAAATATTATTACAATTGTAAATAACTACTTTCTATTTTAATAAAATTTAAAATGTAATTTATTCCTGAGGTCAGGAACAAATTAAGAGTATGAGAAGAATCATATATGGTTCTCCTCTGCTAATATTTTGTACTGTAGCTTTACTCTCCAGTTGGCTCTCTGGAACGTGACATAATAAACCGAAAATAAATAAATACATCAACAGAGCCAAATAATAACTTATCTACCAGTGAATATGATCAACAAATCAATAACTTCCAGAGATTTGCATTTTCAAGGGTTATTTTCCTCCTCCAATTCAAACCTGAACACGCTTGATTTGTGGAAACTTGTGAATTATACTTTTATTCAAACAAAAAACACTAAGTATTTATGTAATAACGAGCCATAGATAGTCTAAGATATCGTGACGTGACATTAGTGCTCTGCATTTATCCCATAGCAGTGAACACACACACACCATGAACACACACCCGGAGCAGTGGGCAGCCATTTTTTTGCTGCGGCGCCCGGGGAGCAGTTGGGGGTTCGGTGCCTTGCTCAAGGTCCCACCTCAGTCGTGGTATTGAAGGTGGGAGAGCGCGCTGTACATTCACTCCCCCTACCTACAATCCCTGCCGGTACGAGACTCGAACCCGCAACCTTTGGGTTACAAGTCCGACTCTTTAACCATTAGGCCACAACTTCCCACGACTTTTTTATGGCACTTGCATAGCTCTGTTAGTAAAAGATGACAGACTTTCTACTGTTTTAAGCAACAATCACTGAATAAAGTGTCCGTTTGGTTCGTGCATCCCAATGGCATTGTGCACAGATCGTGTCTGTTAGCAGGCCTTGATCTGCTCTGAAATCTCCCCTCGCGCAGAGTCATTAGAAATTCACTGGCATTCTGCAAACACTGTGATTACCAGGCCACTGTCAAAACTATGGAGTATTAGAACATAACACGAACAAATGGGAAGAATTTTCAGGCTACACTTAAGCTCTCGAATACAGTTAAACAAATGAAAAATCCTGAATGTTCTGTCAGCACCCTCATCACTGAAAAAGGATGCATCCTCTTTAGCATTTTGCTAAGAGGGTTATTCAGCACAAGAAAGGTAAATAGCCATTAGCTTAAGCCAAACCATGACGTCTGCGGGAATTCAAGAGAAATAAATGCAGCACATTACCAGGTGTTGTTAGAATGTTTTAGCAAAGAAACTAAAAGTACACATACAATAGGTGGTTTCATTGCACAGTCCTGTTTCTAAATGCTTTTTTAAAAGCAGAGTTCATTAGCAATAATGAACCGATGAAAGAGAACCAAAATTGGTACATTTTCTCATCCTTTCCTAAAAGCCCTCCATGGTCGGTGTGGTCAACTTCTCTCATTTCCTTCCCATACAAAGCACAATACCTACACTTGTCTGACGCATTTAGATTCCATTGCCTGGAATAATAACAACACACGTAGAGTCTTGTGATTAGGACATTGGAGCCAGTTGCTCCAGGTCAGGGTATACTTTTGAGGCTGGCTGTCAGGGAACACAAGCTGCGAGCTCTTGCTCTGCATGTATACAAGAAAGAGGGCATTCATTAAAACAAGAGGTTGTTATGAAGGTATCAGTTTGACTGGATGCAAGCCAAGCGCTGCTCCGGTGTATTCGGCAGTCACGAGAACGGACTCTGGCCTTGAGACTTTCACCTCAGTTGGTGTAGAATTTAACCAGCATGAGGAACATACACAAATTCAGTGACTGAAAAGTAACACTGGGTCCACTAACATATCCATGGTCAGTTTGCTGTATGGCACCACATAAAATCGAATTGAATAAATCGCTGCTCCTCGATTTATTTGGCTGTACCAGTGTTGTCCTGCTTGAAATTATATATCTACACTGTTATGTTATGGTTGTGTGCGCTTTGGCCAGTTTCTTCTATTGAGATCATGAAATATATATATATATATCTGCTTGGTTAATTGAACAATTCACCTAAATAAAAATTCTGGCATAATTTACTGACCTCATATCCTTTCAAACATTAGTCTTTTGTATCTTTGCAGAACACAAAAGATGATGAAAATGTTTCAGCTTTTTTTTTTTTTTTACATAAATGTCAGTGTGGTCCAGAACTTTCAAGCTCCAAAAAGGACATAAATGTAACATAAAATTAGACCATGACTCAATAGGTTTTTTAAATGTCTTCTGAAGCAACACTGACATTTTGAAAAGACTGAAATGAATCAAAAATGGCAACATAAACCTCATTGGTTCTCATATGTTACTTGTTTGAGAATCATTTAGTCTGAAATTTGTAACATCATATTTGATGTAGTTTGTGCATATGCATGTTAATCAAGCATTTGATTTGATTTGGGAGTGAATGCATTCATACATTGTGATTGCATCAGTTGCATCAACAGTATACCATTTGGATTCATTATACTGTATAATACCTTTATGTTCTTTTTGGAGTTTAAAAGTTCTGGACGGCTGACTTTCTTTGTATGGACAGATCATGAACAGTTCATTTTGTCAAACAGTGAAACATTCCTCAAAATATTTACTTTTGTGTTCTGCTGAAGAAATGTAATCATTCAGGTTTGGAACAACATGAGGGTAAGTTAAGGGTAAGACAGATTTTTAAGTGAACTTTCCCTTTAAATCACTGTGTCCAAGTTTTGTCTTTTAATTCTTTCTTTGAACATTTCTAAACCCAATTAAGATGATTTAAGATTCTCTCTTACGGATTTTCTTATTTTCTGTCCACTGAGGTGAAAAATTAGTTACATAAGTGTAATTTGGTTTTCTTGCATTTATTAAACAGACACTGAGTGATTTGACTGAGTGAATTACAGTACTTCACCAAAAGGCAATTAAGCCCATTAAAAAATTAGGACTCCTATATTTTATGACTTTCAGTTCATGTGTGAAGATTCAGTTCCTTGTTACAGGCTCCCAAATGATGGCAAGGCAGGTGGTTACTATAAATGAGGCAACATTAGAATACAGTAAAGGTAACGAGGGAGACAAATCACATCAGCGCTTAAACAATCCAAAGGGGTCGAAATCTCCAATCAAACCTCTGAGCGCCTGTGATGGCCTGAGGCCCAAAGCTAATGCTTCACACATTTATGAGAACGCCAGACCTCCTCCAACTCCTCAGCATGGCTATGGGAGTTTCAGTAGTGTTTAACAGTCAGGATAAATAATGGTTACCTCTCTCTGTTCCTTAATGTTGATATATCTCTGCAACAGGACAGGTGCTGCAGCTTTTGGTTCCTCAGATCACGGCAATTAATCTAACGTGTCGTGTGATGAACTCGGACGAGACTCCGACCTGAGAAGACATGAATAATACAACGCATTAAATTTCCCTTTAACGACTCCAAACCTTGAGGAAAACTGCAAAAGGCCATAAATTGAGATGCTAATAACAAGCATCCAAGTTCTATGTCTAACGCTGAACTTGCATGGGAAGATATTGACCATATGTGATTCATTTGCACGGGTATGTTTCAATTAATCATAGCCGCGGTGGCAGACGCCGACATTCGGCCTCGTGCCACCTGAGGAAGAATTATCTCCTCTAGCCTGACCCAATGGTAAATAATTAGAGCAGAAACCGATCCCTCTCATTAATATAGCTTACATTAGCATCATTCATTGGCCTAGTTACTCTGGCAGCCAGAGGTGTGCGAAGAAGAGCGATGGGCCGATTGAAAAGATTCACATCTGGCAAAGAAAATAGCAAGTTTCTACCACCGCTGCCGTCGATTCTGAGGCTAAGCTACATTTGGCAGAGTGGGTGTCTGACAGAGGTGGAACTGATTTCCTTTTTCTCAATGGCTGCGGCAGCGTGGAAGGGGAACAAAGAATCCCCAGGACTGAAATCGGCAAATGGACCTGCAGAATGAGAGGTCTTTTCTGCCTCATTGATGCCATATGGAATAATGAAAAAGTTACATAAAACCTAACAGGTTTTGGTGGCTCTTTGACACCGATGATTAAGCGAAACTACCCCTCTCATTGCACACTGACTCATCAGAGCTAAGTAAGGATAATGATGACAGATGATCCCAATTATGGGGGTGGTAAATATTAGGGTACTTCACAACTGGACCAAAAAAAAGCCTCATCCTACAGTCCCTTTAAAAAGAATTAAATACCTCAAGGACACTCATTAGGTCTTGTTCGGTTGTATCCCCATTGGGTGAGCGAGTGAACGGAGACCATGTTAAAACATTTGCAAGGTGGCCTTGGTTTCACAATGGCATATGTAGTCATTAACAGTCTCTTCCTGTCTGTGTGGTAATGTCTGGATGAGAACAGCCGGGCTCCCAGGCATGACTCTGATGAGATGGAGAGCGCGCAGCCCCCCTTCCATCACCAGCCCGAGCCCCCTTCTCAACCAGGGCTGTCTCAGATTCACTGGAGTGTAGCAAGTACTGGCACTGGCCATCTGGGTCAGCCCTCCAGAATGAACTCAATGATAATGCCAGTCTTCAGCATGACAAATGGTGGAAACGGACTGTGAGTCGCACATCTCAACTCTCACTTTCACAAGCTAGGCGTCAGTGAGCCTGGTGGCTGTCCTTGCTCCTCTAATAAGCTATTTGCTTTCTGGTATGCTCATGAAAAGATGCTACATTGTATATAACAATTCAGTTATACTGTACAAATATATATTTTAAGAAAATGTATGCTGTAAATATGCATTACTTTCATCAAAATTTAAAATAAATACATTTCTAATGTTACAAAAGATTTCTATTTCAAATAAATGCTGCTCTTTCAACTTTCTATTGAACAAAGAATCCTGAACAAAAAGCATCATAGTTTCCACACAAATATTCAGCACAACTGTTTTAAACATTGATAGTAATAATATGTTTTTTGAGCACCAAATCAGCCTAATGGCATGATTTCTGAAAGATCATGTGACACGGAAGACTGGAGTTATAGCTGCTGAAAATTCAGCTTTGACAGGAATATATTACATTTTAAAATATATTATAATATAAAACAGTTATTTAAATTGTGATAATATTTCACAATTTAAATATGACTGATTTTACTGTATTTTTGATTAAATAAATGTATTCTCTTGGTGAGAATAAATGTTAGGCCAGTAAAACATTTTTTTTTTTTCAAAACATTTGCTCAAAATTATCTACGAAACATGATGTACAGTAATTACAGTAATGTTAAATAACTAAATAAAACAGAAGGTTTAAAGTTTTTTTTCCTTCAATTTTCCAGAATCTAATAATCAAAAACATTATGGTTAATAAAGAAATTAATTCATCAAAAGAATTCAAGTGACAAATTTGTGACACTGACCATGTTAAATTTTGGGTCAAGAAGATATTTTAATATTATATATAATATTTTTTTTTCTTACATGTTACAGCGCAATAAGAAAACCATTTATAAGTAAAGACATGTTCATCATACATTCATTTTTGTGTATGTCAAGATTTAAAAAATAAAATTAGAAAAAAAATCTATATTTCATCATTTTCTCTAGTAGTCTTAGATTTTTGAACCCCACTGTATATATTTAGAAGTGAGCAAAGGGGTTACAGAGGCTCAACTGGGGAAACAAGCTAAAGCAGTGTGGCCCCTGACCTCCCACTGCTGCCTATGACAAGTCTTCCTTTGACTAGCTCTATCTGTTTGCCATTCAGAGTTACAGCAGCCGGAGATGCATAAAGAGGGGCAACTATCTGGTACAACACACCGCAGAGTTTGCTTTTTCTGTTGTCGTGCTAATTTGCTTCAAGCTGGGAGAAGTGCTGATTAAATAAGTCGGCCGGTGATTGAACGCGCATTTGGCCACACCGCTTCCCAGCTCCCGAGCTTTGACAAACATGTTTGTTTTTCTCCCTAACTCGAGTAACTTAATGTTCTGGGTGTTCTTTTTGTTTCTTAACAGACGGACACACACAGCAAGAAAGAGGCTTTGTGTTTGACTAGCAGTCTGTCATTGACCTCCAACGGCTAACTATACAGCAGCCAGTGAAACTTATGGATTCAAATACTCCCCTACCTTAGCTTTAAAACCACAAAATGTTATAGCATTGACTCTCAAAACCTATTCATTTCTAACGTATGTGCCAATTACAGAGTCCTCTGTGTTCTTACCAAAAGTTAGGTCAAATAAAGTTAGCATATTATTCCCTATATAAGCACTAGCCTGCAACTTATAGGCAATGTTACCTGTCTGTAGAAGGGTTTCTTCGTATAAGCAGAAAATAATGAGACACCATTGCCAGAACTCTGCAAAATAGTGAATATGTTATTTTTATATTTATTTATTTGTTTGTTTGCCTCTCTCCAGTGGGGTAGACGTCTGTTTCAAGCTTTCATCAGCATAATCCTGTCTGATATAAGCACTACCCACATTGGCGTTGCCAAGCCAATAGCAAATTCATAATACGTTCATTTGTGAATGCATATCGTGACACAATTTAATTAATGTCAAACAGTATGCTTTAAAATTAATTTAAATTTAGCATTCTGTTCACTAAGCTCCTGTCAGAAAAATCAACAGCTTTTGAGAATGCCACGATCAGGACTAAGAAACCTGAAGAGATAATAAAGCAATATAATACTAATAATGTGGTGTGCGAGGGTTGTGTGCGTTCTTTGATATCCAATTTGTGTTCAAAAGGCTGCTGTCTATGATTGTCATGATAGGTTGGAAGTCCCATAGTCTCTGTTGTCATCTGTGCCTAATTAATTTAAATTGATAAGAAATTGATCAGGCTTGCCGTAACCAGGCTGTTGCGATTCTTATCCATAAGCTATCAATTATGCTATCCTCCTGTCATTTATAGGTTTCCTCAAATCATCTGTCATTGATTGGGTGAACGTAACTGTAGCTAAATATCAGAAACCCAATAATGCTAGCCTAGCACTGATTTGATTGATGCTTCATGTGAGGCAGAAAGCATCAAAAGATTAAAGGACCGATCTTAAGATTCAAGAGAGCAGAGTCATGTCTGTGTACTTTGTGTTGGTTAGAACAAATCGGTAGTGGTTTGATGGTTCATTAAAGAGGCGTATGCATCCTTTCACTTTTGCTCTGAGGAAAGAGGCGTTTCAGGTTTGAGCCACAGGAGGAAATGAGTTACTGATCTTTCATCGTGCAATAGATCGTGATCACTCTCGCCTTCCATGACCCACTCACAGAAACTTTTCTTTGCAAACGGATTTGAGTCAGAAACAAATTAACTTTCGTGTAAAATATCTTTAGATTAATTTTTCTCATCTTATTGCACCATTTGAATAAATCATGATAGCCGCCGAAGTTGAACCCTTATTATACGAGTGTTTCATCTCAGCATGTGGCCTTTGCTTTGTCCAACTCTTATGCACTTGAAGAGTACTTGATAACACTTCTCACTTCCATTTCACTAAAATAGCATAATTTCCTCATTTATTACAAAAAAGGCTATTAAAACCAGTTAAACTCTGCGGTAATCACAGTGTTTGCAGAATGCCAGTGAATTTCTAATGACTCTGCGCGAGGGGAGATTTCAGAGCAGATCAAGGCCTGCTAACAGACACGATTTTAGGCGAAAATACCAAAAAACGCCCTGAGCTTATTAACTGAGTTTGCAACCAACAAATTATCGGGTGTTAACCAAATAAACCATACAAGATTATCAGCTGCATTACTGAATGTGCCATAACATTTAACCAATATCAGTGTACAAATAAGAGAGAAACATCTATCTTTGTATATCTCCAAGTAATGCACAGACTAAAAGCCATTCTACATGTGTAGAGCGGAGTAACAGATGTCATGTGTTTCTCAATCAGAAGGCTGCATACTTGATAAAACCAGTAGGTCTACTTCTGATTCTTAGGCTAGACTCCTCTTCAGCATTAAATACTAGAATAAGACAGTCTACTCTAGAAAGTCCACATAGTAACATAATAAATGTTTCCATCTCTGTGGTTACGGCATGATAAAATGAAAAAAGAAATAAAAATAAATTGGTAAAAATACTTTTTAATCTGACTTTCCATTAATGCAATACAGTGAATAACAACCATCTGTGGTCTCCCTGTGGTTTTACATCATGGGCAGTTTAGTTTTATGCGATTAGTTCACAACAAAACATAAGAAAACATATAACTTCCTCTCTGAAAAAATTTTTTGTCCTACATTTCATAACGAAATTTGATGAGCTCAGTGCCGATTCATTTTCCTCTAATTCTTTTGTGTGAACTGGAAATACAAATCGCAGTTTAAACATGCAAACAGAAAAAGATGTGAAAGAGCCCAATTGAGCACCCGCGCGCGGTGTTCTGTGTGCACGCAGAGAGACGCGTCTCAAGCGCTTGAACACCGAATTTGCCTCTTCTTGCTCTTGTACCGACAAATACATGCAAAATTGTCAAAATACCCGTCTTGGAGAGTATCCTCGAAAAAACGGTTGGTTATGTCTTAAGTGAAAGTAAACAGTGGAGATTCTGGAGAAAGAAATCGAATGTGTATCATTATAATGGATGCATTGTCTCTTAAAGTGACCAGCGCCAAATTTATTAGCTGCTGTCGGTGTCCTTAATGTTAATCCAAGAAAATGAAAGAAAGAAAATCACTCACTGCTCTTGACTGAATTACTTTGTAGTTTTAACAAGAATTAATCCACAGTAAAACCAAAAATTATTCAGACACGAGATATAATTTTTGATTTTTTTTTACTAGTGGGTGCAGGACACTTATTGCTTATTACACACAAAATAAAGTAAACTGTGACATATTATACCTAACAATTCTTCATACAGTGGACTACCAGTAAAATTTATAAAAAATTTGGAACCAAAAATTATTCAGACACTTTGACCTGACCATGTTTTTTTCCAGTGTTTTTTCTTTAATTGCTAATGCAAACTTTTTACACCACAGACTGAACAAAATGAAGCATTGCTTGGTAATTGGTCAACAAAATATTGATAGTTGTGCAAATATTGTCATACTAACAGTTGTCTGAATTTTTGGTTGATTATAAATCCATTACTTACCTTTCTATCAAAGTTATCTGACATTATCAAGATTAATTTGTTCTGACACAGTTTAACTCTGAGTTCTTGTCATATTTTATTACCATTTTCTAAACTATAGCAAATAAACTGTGATAATGTGAGAAATGTTGAAGGTGTCTGAATAAATTTAGGTTTGACTGTATATTAAATTTTTACAGTGTAGGCTATGCAGTGCTATTTTACATTTAATTATTCGGTTTCTGTACCTGGACACCTATAAACTTGAAAAAAACTTAAACATTGTGTAAATACCACAAATAAATAAATAAAACGAACATACAAATTAAACAATTTCAAACAGGGCCCACTGCTACAACCTGCACTGGGGCCCCACAAACCCCAGCTACGGCCCTACTTGCAAGGATCCTTTAAATTGAGATGGTCTTCAAAAGCTCTTGATGTGGCAGCCGAGATATGCAGCCACACTAGGATGAAGCTTTCCTATTAAGAAGCATCCTTCCTTCCTTTTCCAGCTCAAAGCATTCTATATTCCCACAGCTCCACTCCAGGTTTTCCACCTCCCAATCCCTGCTCATTGGTAAGAGAAATCAACCATGCATTTTATGAGGTGGCGATTTCGCATATAGCCTACTGATGTGATTTGTACAAAAACGTATGATTTTACGAAAAAACATATGGGATCGTACAAATTCACACGAGCAACCAAGTTACAAATTGCAGAAAGAGTATGTTGGAGAAACACAGCTTTGGGTCTGTATAATACCACAAATAATCAAGGACAGATAGAAAATGATGACACTGACGTTCAAAAACTCGCAAAACAAAATTGGTAAAAAAAATCACACATCTGCACTTCTATTCTCAATTTATTATGCAATATAAGAAATCTATAACTAGAAAGTAGGGCTGCATGATTATGATAAAATAATACATTATTTCATAATTTATAAAAAAAAAAAATAGAAGTGATACAATATAAGTATACAATCATAATAGTGGCCATTACTGATCATGCTACTACTAATAGGCCCTTTTCACAGTGACGTCAGCCAACTTCCGCTTTCCCGCAAAGCAGTGTATCTGTACTTCCGTTATACCTTTACACCGGAGACTTCTCGGGAAAATGTAGGAAAAACTTGAAATATGAAAGGCGTTATTTAAGAGTTAAGACTAATAATGTTAATGTACTTACAGTCGGGTTCTTTTGCGAACGTTTTTCTGCATCTGCTTTAGATGGGTGGCTTGCTTGCTCGCAACTGCTTGCTTTCAGATTTGTATGACAACGATTATGTGTTCACACAAAATACATACTTGAAACCTTTTCACTTGTTATTTCAGTTTATGTCATTCCTTGGATAATTTGTGAGTACACTGTGTAAATTAAATTCCCCCTATAGTTGGGCAATAAAAAGACAAACAACGTGATTTTGTTTTTATTTACTATGGGGAAATGACATGGACACAAGTCATATTTTTTTTATATTAAATCGTTTTACTACATGGCAAGTTTCACAGCCATAAAGGCAAGTGGTCTGAAAAGAAACTCATTATCCAGTTCAAGAATATAGCTTAATATTGAAACAATACAAAAAGGACAGCCACGTATAGTTCTACAGAACTTTGGACTTCTACAATTACTTAAATTCCTCCATTCAATTTCACTTTAACTACATGTATACCGTGTTTTTACTTTTTGAATTATTATGTATTAATATGATCGATCGTATTTTATTTTCATCATAGGCTATATGCAATGTGATCTTTAAAAAACAGCTGACCTGCGTTTTATATTTATTTACACAAATGCTGGCATCTGTTTTTAACTGTAAAAGCTTTTTATATAAACTTAATATATTTTTTCTGAATTACATTAATAAAAAGGAAAATTATAGACCCCATTTTATTGATATTTAAATAGTACATGCTTGTGTTGAACTATTCTTGTACATACAGGCGCTGTATTAAGCAGGACATAAATTACTGAATGAAAAGGCTTTCTGTTACCACATGTAAATGTCTAAAACGTTTGTTTATTTGAGAAATATATCTAACCAACTTCATCTAACTGCAATAAAGACAGCAAACAGTGCGCGAGAGTCGCGGGAATCAGTGACTGCAGTCCTCCCTCGACTTCAAGCGGCAAATCTCGCCGATCGGTATTCGGTAAGTTTGTTTGAGATGCCAGACGCCTCTACCTGAACGAGGACGAGAATAGACAGCAGCAGTCATCCTCTAATCGTATTTGTGGCAGTTGTACAAGCGTTTGGGTGAACTCCATGCTGGTAACAGTGCTTACTATGCTGGCGGAAGTAAGAATACCCTGCTACGCGTCAGAACGGAAGTTGCGTGACGTCATGTGAAAAAAGGGCCTATTAGATTTACACCGGAGACGTTGCAACTCGCCTCCGATTGGCTGTTGCAATTGCATCGCTTAACGGGCACGTCTGTGATTGGTTGCAATGCTCAACGCTGCAAAAACACTGTGGATAGAAAACTATGCGATTAGATTATGTAATTGTAACTTTTTATAACCACACTATTGACTATCAATTCACAATTGCCGTACAGAGCGAACTCTAAATGCATTGAGAGCACAGCAGAAAATAAACGGGCAGAGAGAGAGAGAGAGAGAGAGAGAGAGTGAGTGAGTGAGTGAGTGAGTGAGAGAGAGAAAGAGAACTTA
>NW_015554063.1:889440-898918 GCF_001515605.1 Sinocyclocheilus anshuiensis
AGAGAGAGCTATCAAATGAATTCGTTACTGCAATTCCTCCCATAGGTTCCAAAGGGAAACGAGCGCAGTTCATTTGGAATAAACAATCAGATGAAACCAATTATGGTAGAGGAATCAGACCTCAATCAAGAAGTGTAACATAGCCTATTTTGTTGTGAGACAGTGAGCGGAGTGTGTATGTGTGTGTGTGTGTGTGTGAGAGAGAGCGAGAGAGTGAAAGAGAGTGGGGAGTCCAGCGCGCTCCGGGTATTTGGTGAAGGAAGCGCGGAACTCGGGAGCGCATCAGCGGGATTGAAGCAGCGGCTCTCGGGCGCATCATGACGCGCAGACACTTGAAATCCTCCCCAGGATCAAATGCTCGACAAAATGATGCTTTTTAGACCATCCGGACTAAAGGATCGTTAGGCTGACTCTGTTGGGGGTATGGAATTATATTTTAGTTTATCTGGGGGATGTTTATTCTGAGAACTCATACCGGAGAAGAGTCTAGAAGACTTAAAAATGCTGCCTAGATGGGTCGAAGCCTCTTCAGAAAAGGTGAGGACTAAAATAAAATAAATAAATAAATGGAAAAAAAAAAACAACGTTTAGAGAGTAAAGACACACGGAACTGTTAGTGTTTCCAAATTAATTTCTAGATTTAATTAATTACGCGCCTGCGAGAAACTTCTTGTATAACAGCCGTTATATCTGCTACTCCTAAATTACATTTGAACAATTCTCTTATAAGTAGGTTTATTAAAAAAAATGCCGATACATTTACTGAAAATTTTAGGCATGGCATTTGGTGAATATTTACGGGATGGCATTTGGTGCCTGTAGCTATATTTTGCAGTTCATGACTGTATTGTATGTCATTTACTCTTTTAATACTAATATGTCAGTCTACACTGACTACTAAATCTGCTGTGTACCTTATAATATATTGAGCACAATGTTTTTTAAAAAGGTGGAAAAATGGAAAGCCACATGATAGATTAAAGTTAAACAAAATTGGCCTCAATATAAACCATGACTAATAAATATGCATAGACAAGGCTCAGCCTCACAGTTACCTACACAAACCCAATACGCCATCAGAGCACACATATTCATATTCACACTTTTCACTTCCAAAAAAAAAGAGAAAAATACAGTAAAATTGCATATAATTCTAATATATTTGTTAACGTATAGGATACCTTGCATTTAACCAGTTTACAGGTTATTGATGTAGTATAAATAAATAAAAAAAATACAATATTTTATAGAGTTTATAAATATACAATTTTAAAGTATGCCATTTTAAAGTATAAAAATATACAAATTCTCTCACAAATAGGGAGAGAAAGAGGTAAAGCAGAACATTTCATAAGTGTGTTTATAGCAGTAAGATGTCCAGCACTTCCATGTGTGCATAACCACACCACTGCTCAAATCAGCTGTCTGCACTTGAGCCGTTTTCTAAGAGTAATTCAATGAACAAAACCTGAACACCATTGTATAATGTTAATTGAAATGCTGGATCAATGTAGCCAACTAGTAAGTAAAGGCTGGAGTAAACAAATGGCCTTCACTATTATACTGGACCTTGGTTTGTTAAATCAAAATACAAAATAATATAAGAATGTAAAAAATCCTGTAAGATCATTTTTCTTCTGCTGAGATATACAACAACAGACTATGAAAGCACTTTTTTTCCATAAAGGAATGTACACTTTCAGAATAGAATAGAATAGAATAGAATAGAATATAATTTTTATATTTATACAGCAAGGCCAGTGGAAACTGTACAGTAGGTACAGCAATCTACATGAGATAGTATAAACAATACAATATACACTAAATAGTGCAAACGCAATACAGAATAATACTACAAAATACAGTACACAAACTGCAGACAGTTGATAGATGGTGAGGAATAGGTGAGGACATGTAAGGTCTTGATGAAGACTATTACGATGCAATGATATTCAAAATGGCTACAACAAAATGAATTTGTGAAATCTGCACATCCAGTAGCAATATTCAAGCCATCAGGCTGACATTCATTACATCTTGTAATCTGACATGATTACATAACTTGTAACCTTTATTCTCTACCATGTCCAATGATCCAACCCATAATTGATCTGTTCAAAGTCTGTGAATGAAGGAGACAGCTGCTAAAATTGCAGATGCATCTCATGAGAGGAATCAGAGAGATGCCAGTGTCTAATTGACTATATTGTATGTTCTGCAGCATGGAAAGAGCTGTTTCTTTCCCGTTCAAACTCATGCACACTTCACTGATTTAATAGAGCAGTTCTCACTGTCCCCAGGTTCAAAATCATTATTACTGAGAGGAGAACTCTGTGCCAGAGCATCGGAGAACAGACCTGTCCATCATCATGGCATTTGACAGATTAAACACCTCAGTGCCCTTTACAAGTCTGAGAGCTCAGAGATGCTGATATCACCAGTTACCACTCTCTCCTCACCGGGAGCAAGTGTGGAGCAGTCTCCTGCTTGATTGCTTGCTGATCTTTCTTTATTTTTTCTATTTCTGTCTCTTTTTCTTAATATGTACATTTCATTTAAATCCATTTTATAAAAGTAGACAGTTCAAACTCTAAATTATGATTGAATGTGCCATGTTTACACATTCAGTGTTATTATTAATGCAGTAAGTTGCCATGTTACTTGGCAACCGTAAACAGCCTACAGTGAAGATAATGCAAGATATTAGATACTTAGAAGCATAGTAGAATAACTTATTGTTATTGAACAATAAAGATTGAAATGTCTTTCATTATTGAGCTGTTGCAATAATCCACTTGAATCTTTTTATTATTAATTTTGCCACAAGTAAGGGGGTTTGGTATGGTAAAATCACTGTAAATTCAAGTGGATTATTATTGCTTATGTTTCAGTGAAATGCTAAGGACCACTGTAGTAAACTTATTTCACTTGGATGATATTGAAACCACATATTGTTGTGATACACAGGCGTGCATTTTCCTGTAAAAACGTTTCGGAAATAAAAACATGCAGATAGTTTTGACATTGAAATAACATCTCATCTATTTTTATTTTCTGTTAAAATAGGTAAGTGGCTCAAAATGCTACTTGTAAGGAAGGTCGTGCCTTACGAGAATCGTCCAGCTGTGACAAGAGAGGAGGTCGTCTTCGATGAGTCCTCCATACTTGCTGCTCCGGCCCTCACACTTTGAAATCGTCCCTTCTTAAACTCAGAGTGACAATGTGATGAGCTCTGCTATCATTTCCAGCCCAAGCATGGACGGAGGGATGAGAGGGAGTCGCACGAGTTAATGAGACTATTGCTCTTGTGTTGGGGAGCTTAGGACAGGCAATTACAGGAGGATTACCCAGCGACTTCAACATCGCATACTCTCCACCGAGGCAAGCTTCGAGATCCGCTAAGAACTCCAGTGTGGTGGATTTTATTAGATTTTTTTTTCACCCTTTTTAATTACGTGCACTGTTGTTGCTGTCAGAAAGTTTGCAAAGTTTTACAAAATGGAGGTACAGATCCGAATGTGGAATAAAGACCTGCCTACTTTAATCAGCCCGTGGATACCAATACTTCTGGGCCTTCACATGCATTTCTCCTGGGCCACAACCTGTCCGGAGGAGTGCCGGTGTGACAGGACTTTTGTTTACTGCAATGAGAGGAGTCTAACATCAGTGCCTCTGGGGCTAGGAGATGGTTATAAGACCCTCTACCTCCACAACAATCAAATCAACAATGCTGGATTTCCTCTGGAAATGCACAACGTTGCCTCTGTGGAGACTGTGCATCTCTATGGCAACCAGCTTGATGAATTCCCTGTCAATCTTCCCAAAAATGTGCGGGTGCTCCACCTGCAGGAGAATAACATTCAGACGGTGTCCCGGGCCGCCCTGGCACAGCTGCTACGCCTGGAGGAGCTCTATCTGGATGACAACTCCATCTCCACCGTGGGTGTGGAGGAGGGGGCCTTCAGGGAGGCCATCAGTCTCAAGACTCTTTTCCTTACCAAGAACCACCTGAGCAGCGTCCCCATCGGGCTGCCCGAGGAGCTGAGAGAGCTGCGTCTGGACGAGAACCGCATCGCATTTATAGCCGAGGATGCGTTCGAGAACGTGACGGGCCTTGAGCTCCTCCTCCTGGATGGGAACTTGCTCATGGATGAGGGCATCGCCCCCAGGGCTTTCCAGACTCTCGTTAATCTCAAAACCTTGTCGTTGGCGCGTAACTCCCTCACGGTTCCTCCTCCTAATCTGCCAGCCGAGTTTCTAGTCAAGCTCAACTTGCAGGATAATCAGATGAATGAGATTGCTTTGACGGCCTTTCGCGGCCTCCATCACTTGGAGAGACTGGATATTTCAAACAACCAGCTGCAGTCTCTCACACAGGGGGTCTTTGACGGCCTCCACGGTCTGAGACAGCTCACTGTTCGAAACAACCTTTGGCTCTGTGACTGCAACATTAAATGGGTCATACTGTGGTTAAAGTCCCTGCCAGCTACCCTCAATGTCCGTGGCTTCATGTGCCAGAAACCAGAGAGGGTACGTGGCATGGTAATCAGAGAGCTAACCCTGGAGCTCATCCAGTGTCCTAACAGCACCGCCACAGTCCCACAGCCCACACTGCTCTCTTCCTCCACCGCTGAGTCAGCCACTCAAACGGCTTTCACACCCGCACGCTCCCGGCCTACACCCAAGCCTCCACGTCTGACGCTTCCACCGCCGACTGCAGGCAAAGACAGGGAGCAGAGGACGAATGACCCGGTCGGCCCGATGCAGGAATCGCTGCGAGTTTCCTTTGCAGTGCTAAATGGTTCGTGCATTCAGGTAAGCTGGGTGTCGATGTTCACCGTCACGGCCTATAAGGTGACCTGGGTCAAGCTGGGTCACAGTTTGATAACCGGCCCCATGCAGGAGTCGCTCGTGCAGGGCGAACGTGAAGGAATCACGCTGACAACTCTGGAGCCCAAGTCCACCTATCGTATTTGCGTGGATCCGCTGGATGCGTTCAATAATTACCACCCGGGAGACGATACAATTTGCTCAGAGGTGACGACAAAGTCTGCTTCCTCTCACTCCGGCGATAACGCCACTGGGACCGAGCAGGCGACCCAGCAGGACCCCAGCTCGCCTTTCCTGCTGGCTGGCCTTATTGGCGGGGCGGTGCTTGTGGTCCTGGTGGTCCTGTTGAGCATATTCTGCTGGCACATGCACAAGAAGGGAAGATCAGAGTCGTCAAAATGGAAATACAGTCGGGGCAGAAGAAAAGATGACTACTGCGAAGCGGGGACTAAAAAGGATAACTCTATTCTAGAAATGACTGAAACTAGCTTTCAGATAGTTTCTTTGAATAACGAACAGCTGCTCAAGGGGGACTTTCACATTCAGCCGATTTACACCCCTAATGGGGGTGTTGGATTCAGAGACTCTCAAAGGAGAAACAATAGCACAGCGTACTGCAAAAACAGTGTTCCAGAGTCTGATACATGCCATAAATGATGATTTTAAACAGATAATGTCCTTTGTATTTAGATCTGACTCTTAAACGCACTGTATTTCAAAAGACAGACTGTATAATATGTAATTTATATTCTGAACAATATCACCTTCCTTTTTTATCACTTAGTAAAACTAAAATGATTTATGAATATTTAGTTTCTATGTTGTATTGCTACAATCCAAGCTCATGAAGATATAGTAAGTGGATCTTAGCAATCGGCAATCTTTAAGCACAAATCAAGGTCAAGTGCCCCGTTCTTTTACACTATATATTTGTAAAAGGAGGAAATGAAGAAAGGAATGGAAGGACAGTGTGTTTGTCTGTTTAAAGAGAAGGATTGAAGAAGAGTGAGCAGTTCTCACTAGCACCACAAGGTGGCGTCTGTTCTCATCTCCACTATTAATTTGAAACCTCAAGCTATACTATTTGATCCAGCATCTCACATCTTTACTTAACAGCTCAGTTCTCAAGGATTGAGCGCAGACAGTTCCTGCCAAACAGCTGAAAACAAACCTTGGTTGATGCAGGACTATAATTATATTGTGAAATAAGGGCTGATTTCCTTCACTGTCCTCCTGTACAGAGACATAAAATAGCCTAACTTCTTTCTCACACTGCAGCAGATCTGCTTCGAAGAGCAAAATAGCTTCACCATAGAATATCTAAACATTATTTAGTGCTGTTATTCAACATTTGCATAATAATTGCATTCATGCAGGCTACATTTCTGGCATTTTCTTGTGTGCTGCATTAATTTTAGTTAGAAAATCCTTATGAATACAGTTAAGTCATCATGTTACAGGTCCACTTTAATTGACAGGTTTTAGGAATCTGCTCTTTGTTTTACACATTTAAATCATATGGAAAATAACAGAACCTAGCTTAAGGTTTTTAAAGGCTGTTTTCCAGTTAAACACCTGAAACGAATGTTCTTAGAACATTAGGAATTGGTTCTAAAAAAATAAATAAATAACCAAATGATAAGCATGCACTAACCTTAAGGGAACATTCTGTGCTTGCTAGGAAATACATGTGCCTGCATTCTAAAAACTTCAACACTACTCAGCTTAATTGTTAAAAGCTGGAATTATGGTTTTACTAATCAGAACCAAAAATACACTAAAATATGTCCTTTGAAATTCACATGTGCCCTACAACGATTTTGACATGTTGCTCAAATTAACATAACGTAGTTAGGTAGAATTTGTAACTTTGTTATTTGTTTCCCTGTCTTAGCTGCACACCCAGTACACTACCCAGCAGTAAGTGAAGATTGCAGCATTATTATGGCTTTGAAATGAGATCTTCTCAGAGCTCTGAGCAGGTGTCAATGAGCCATAGCACAGCAATAAACAAGGCTCTAGAGTTAATACCACCACTGACCAGTTTTACGACAATTTTTTCGCCTGATCTGGCCCGTTTTCCACATCCAAACCATTCTCCATGAATGTGTGATACATGCCCTTTTGTCTCTTTATATCATGGCTAAAGTGCTTATAATATGTATGATATGTATGCGTGAAGCGATTTACAAGTACTCATAACTTGCATAATGCTTGGCTCATTGATCAAACGGTGATGTGTGTGACTGATCACCAATGTTCTAAAACATGTTAACCTTTGTTTACAACATGGGCAGCACTTACAATCAGGTTAAATTCATTAACATAAGTTAATGTATGAATTATCATAAACTAACAATAAACAGGAATTTATAACATTTATTAAATCAAGGATAAATGGTAATTTGTAAATATATGGTCATAGTTAATGTTATTTATTACATGTAAATTCGTACAACTTGAAATGTCAAAAGTAGTGTTTATTGTTCGTCATAACTACATTTACATTTTTTAATTATTATATAATTTCCACTGTATATTTTCCTAAAGTTTTGACCAAGGAAAAAAAAAAAGTCTGTTACAATATACAAAATAATGCTATCAACAAGACGAACAACAATATTACACTCTAAAAAATGCTGGGTTAAATACAACCCAGTGCTGGGTAAAATAGGGACAAACCCAGCAATTGGGCTGTTTTGACCCAGCGGTTGGGTTAAATGTTTAACCCAACCTCCTGGGTAGTAACCCAACCGAGCACTGGGTTGTATTTAACCCAGCATTTTTTAGAGTGTACAGTAATATTAATGCTGAAGTCCTCTGATGTAATTTTTTACTACAATCGATAACCGAGACACTAGAAGCTGGTAGTTGTGTTTGTACACAGCAAGTGATAGTGAGTCTGCGGTGTGATGTGACAGACATGGAAGCACCGTTTTTGGTTACAGAGTTGCCATAGACAACAGTAAATATTTGGAAATATCAGACCCATGAATACTGCAATTGACCAATCAGATTCAAGTATTCCAGAGAGCCATGCAATTAAAAATGTTAACAAAATGAAGCTCATCATACAGTGTGACCTAAAAATAATATCAAGCACGCATATTGAAACAATTTTTTCCTAGATATTCATGGATAATCAAATATCATTCTATCTTTTTCTTTCTTTCTCACTAAAAGGGTCTACAATTACACCATATATGGATAGAACTAGGTTATTTTTTGATGGATTGCATCATTAGTTTGGCTTCACAGTATCTGAGTAGTGCAATTTTGTGGCTAATAATTTACATGCATAAATAACACAATAAACTCACACCCGGAGCTCCTCAGCATGACCTTTCACTCCCATCAGGCAGTGGGTGTGCGAGACAGTAATTAGCCATTAAATCGGTACATCTGGGCCCTCCAGCTGTGTGGTCAACTCTAAACGAGCTAGAGAATAAACCATCATTCTTTGCCTCTCGCTGTCCCACTGCAGAGACCTAGAGAAAGGCCAGGAGCACTGCACTGCTTTATGAGTTCAGACGCTGGGATCAGAGCAGCACCCATTTGTAATCATAAACAAATATTGGAGAGAACCATCTGACTGCACGCTTCATTACAATCAATTCATACAGCAATTCCATTATTATTGCCAGTGTCCATACGCCCATCTCAGAAAGCTATTCTCTTCACTGCAGGCTGGTGGATTTTTTTTTCTGTAATGGAAAAACTCACACCTTCCATAGTCATTCCTGGTTAAGATGATTCGACAGTGGTATAGTGTGGATTACAACAACAACATCAACAAAAAAATATTTTAAAAAGCAAAAATCAATTTGCAAATTTTAAAACACAGTTTTCAAAATATGCCCCCAAGAACAACAAAATAATGACTAAAACCCTAAAATGCAGGGCTGTACGTTAACTTTTTTTCACATAGCACTGGTGCTACAGAGGTTGAAAGTTTTGGAGCACAAGCCAAAAAGTTGTAGCACAAGTATAAAACGTCTGTTATCATGTCTGAAAACAAACACAAGTAATGGAGTTCATCACTTAAACAGGCACTGATGTTCCATACAGAGCACAAAAAATACAAACCATCACAAAAATAGTTTTTAGACAAAGTTTTTTCTTAATTTGCTAAAAATGGAAGAGTGATGAAACATAACACCTCTTACACCTTAACAAAATATAAAATAAAAAAGAATGGCAGACATTTAGGCCAAAGTGAGCGAAGATAAAAATCTTTGTCATTATTTTATCTTTGTTATTAGAAAATAAGAACAAAGATATACATTACAAATACACATAATATTCAAATAAACAAACAGTGCTTTATTTTTCAGGTACAGTATTTAGCAGTAAAATTCAAGAAATTGAATGAACAAATATTAAAATAAAACACTAGATACATCAATTATACTTTTTTTAAAGCAACTGACTGATGATAAGTTCATCAGTCAAGAGCAGTGAGTGGGGTTTTTTTCTGTGTTTTGTTATTTTATTAACATTAAAAGAATAGTTCACCAAAAATGAAAATTCTGTCATCTGTATTTCAATTCTGTCATAGTGTTTCATTTTTGTACCATCATTTACTCAAGTTGTTTTAAACCTGAATTAGTTTATTTCGTCTGTTGAACATAAAAGTTATTTTTGAAGA
>NW_015554063.1:899447-905450 GCF_001515605.1 Sinocyclocheilus anshuiensis
TAACTTTTTTTTCACATAGCACTGGTGCTACAGAGGTTGAAAGTTTTGTAGCACAGGCCAAAAAGTTGTAGCACACGTATACAACGTCTGGTATCATGTCTGAAATCAAATACAAGTAATGGAGTTCATCACTTAAACAGGCACTGATGTTCCATACAGAGCACAAAAAATACAAACCATCACAAAAATTGTTTTAGACAAAGTTTTCTTAATTTGCTGAAAATGGAAGAGTGCAGAAATATAACACCTCTTACACCTTAACAAAATATAAAATAAAAAAGAATGGCAGAAATTTAGGCCAAAGTGAGCGAAGATAAAAATCTTTGTCATTATTTTATCTTTGTAGTATTTACAACATTTTATTTTTCAGGTACAGTATTTAGCAGTAGCATTCAAGAAATTGAATGAACAAATATTAAAATAAAACACTATATACATAAATTATACTTTTTTAAAAGCAACTGACTGATGATAAGTTCATCAGTCAAGAGCAGTGAGTGATTTTTTTTTCTGTTTTGTTGTTTCATTAACATTAAAATATTAGTTCACCAAAAATGAAAATTGTGTCATCTGTTTTTTAATAGTGTTTAATTTTTATATCATCATTTACTCAAGTTGTTTTAAACCTGAATTAGTTTATTTTGTCTGTTGAACATAAAAGTTATTTTTGAAGAATGTGGCTAACCTAGCAGTTGCTGGTCCACAGTGACTTCCATGGTATTTTTTTTTTCCTACTGTAAAAGTCAGTGTGGACCAGCAACTGTTTGGTTACTCACATTCTTCAAAATATCTTCTTTTGTGTTCAACACAAGAAGGAAATGAATACAGGTTTGGGACAAAATGTGAGTGAGTAAATAATGACAGAAATTTATTTTTGGGGGTGAACTATCCCTTTAATGACAGTCGGCAGCATGTTTACTGTCCCTTTAAGAGCTGCACGCGTTTCTCTCTCAACTGTTTACTTTCATTTTAGACATAACCAAATGTGTTTATATGTAAACCTTGTGTGTTTTTGACAGTATTAGACGCAAAACCATTCAGACGCAAAAGACAACTTAGTCCAATAATCAGGCGCTTTTTGACAGGCTCTCAGTGTGAGCGCACTTCACGAGTAGGCTAAGCGCATGCAGAACAGCAGGTGAATTAAATGTTTAACTGGTATTGCTTTAAAGCAGATGGAAATAATGTAGTTTTATGATTGCGCATAAGTGCAGTGTCCCGTGAGAGTAACTCTACCGCTGAGCTAACACTGATGTGAATGCACGTGGCTTTGTACATTATATTGAGGCGGAGGGAGGCGCCAGAACTGCAGCTGATAGAATGTGCGCTGTAGCAGATACAACAATATTTCTTCAAAAGCAGATCGTGGAGACATTCAAAAATCGTCATATCGCACACCCCTAACTACCAAGTATAATCAATCTCACACACACAAACAAGCGCAACGAACTCACTTCACACTATTAAGCGGCTGTGTTATGAACATGCAAAACTGTATCGCACACGTGCTACAGTGGTACATTTATTAATCGCACAGACCAGTTTTTTCGTAGCACGTGCGACATATATGTTGCACTGTACAGCCCTGCTAAAATGGTTGTAAAAATGATGAGAATACTTTAACAACTTTAATTTTATTATTAAAACGTGTGTATTATCTATGTAAGTGCCTTTATAAAAAAAAAAAACAAGGGCTTCACATTTATGCTTTTAAATTCCTCCAAAAATTGGCTTGGAATTTTTTTTTTCTTTTAGATTTTCTGAGGTGGAAGAACTTATATCGATATATTTATTCCTGGTTTAGATGTTTGACAACACTTGTGGCATAACGTGTATTACAAAAAAAAAAAAAAAAAATCTTTTAAAAAAGCACATCTGAATCTGTAAATATTAAAATTCTCATGGTTTCCAAAGTATACCCAAAACAAGATGTAAACAAAAACATAATGGCAAAACCCTAAAATGTCTGTAAAAAATTATGAAAACGATAAAACTTGTGTATTATTTATGCAAGTGCCTTAATTTTCTACTTTTCAGTGCCTCACTTTTAAATTCTTCCAAAAACTGGCCTGGATCTTTTTTTTTTTTTTTTTTGTGGTAAACAACATTATGCCACAAATACTGTCAATTGAGCTTAATTTGTATTGAATCTAGAATATTCCTTAATAAGTTTATGACCTCTGGTGTTATCGGAGGTCATTTACCAACGTGATTTCTCCCAGATGGACATGGACATGGATTGAGGGATGCTGTGATGGCAGACGGACGTGGGTGGCAGCCTGGGATATTAATTTCAGCATGCCAGAGGGTTCTAGCGGACCTGATCTGTCACAATGGGCCTGAGCTGCACCCTAAGGTGAAAGAAACAGTTGGGTGTGTAGGAATGAATTGAATAAACACAGAGTAACGCGAGCCGATAGTGGAAACCAAGTCAGCTGAACAAATTACCCACCTACCCTATTGTGCAAAGCTGTGCAGCATCAAAAGAGCTTGAGGAACCAAAATGCAGTCCATAAATGTTTCCTATCTGCTTCACAAGCCGCCAAGACTTTGAGTAGTGTCATACTTTTGCAGTAAGGGTTTGTTTGTCTGCAATACAGCATGTGAATAACAACCAAAGTTAAAAATAAGTGATCATAACAACAGGCCAGACTTCAACAGCAAGATGTGCTAATATTGACAGGTTTCACACTTACTGCCATGATCGCTGGTTTCCTGAGTTAGACCTCTGATCATTACAATCTAATTCACAGGGGGTAATGAAATCCATTGTTTGCCTTAGGAAGCCATATTCAAACACACATATTCTACATGGAATGGTGGTATAAATCATTAAAAAGGGAAGTGGATTCTTAAAAAAAGACAATTAGATTCAAAGGTTTAGGTATCATTAGGAATGAACAATCATTTATTAAATAATAAGTATTAATGAATATGCATTTATATTTATTAATTCAAGGGGTCATATGATGTTGCTAAAAATAACATTATGTTGTGTTTTTGGTGTAATGCAATGTGTTTATGCGGTTTAAGGTTAAAAAAACACATTATTTTCCACATACTGTACATTATTGTTTCTCCTCTATGCCCCACCTTTCTGAAACGCGTCGATTTTTACAAAGCTCATCGGTCTGAAAAGCGAGGTGTACGCTGATTGGCCAGCTATCCAGTGCGTTATGATTGGCCGAATACCTCAAGCGTGTGACGGAAATGTTACGCCCCTTACCATACTGTGATGCCCTGTCCGGCCGGAGCGACGAGACAAAAACATTAAAACCCATTATAAACGAGGCATTTGTTGCATCCAGTGGGGACATAATTACTGATTATAATGACTTACACTGTCTTTTTACGCGTTACATTGCGTATCGTGCCACCTAAACTTAAAACCATGTCTGCATTTGTGATGACAAACAACTAGCGCTACTCTACACTGCTCAAAACTCGCGTTTGAATCGTCAGTGGCAAATTCTTTAAATATAAAAAAACGTACTTAAAGGCTGTCAGTCAGAAGTGCCAGACTGTCCTTGCAAAGTTGGAACTGCCCCACTTTATAGAAACAGCCTTTGTGCACAGACGCATTGTAGGCTACTCTGCAGGTTCAGGAAACAGTCCTCCATAAAATGCGCTGCACACATCTGAATATTTGGGTTGAACTGTTCTGGAACAGTGTTGTAAATACAACTTAACCACTGATTTCTAGTTGTGTCCTCTTTTTGGAAGGCCAAACAAAGTAGTTTCACTTTCACAACAAGAAACACAGCATCACACACGGCGGCTTTGTGTGAGCGGAGGCTGGCGGGCTTGAGTGAGCGGAGGCCGGCGGGCTTGAGAACGGCTTGCGGCAACCACATGTGACGACCCCGGGCTTGACTCCGCTTCGTCCATGGTGAAAGCCGATCCAGCGATCCACAGCGTGAAGTTGATGTATTTCCTCAGCAACCAGCACGGATCAGCTCTAGGCATGATGAAGCGGATATCGTCCTCTTTTGGAAGGCCAAACAAAGTAGTTTCGCTTTCACAACGAAACACACAGCGCCTCCACGACATGGCAGCGGCGGCAACAACAATACTATAGCGAGAATAAAAGTTAAAAGTTACTTTCTTTGCATGAACATTTGGGCGGTGTTATGCAAATCTTCCCACACAGTGACGTAGACGTGGGGGCAGTGTTTAAACGAGGCGTTTTAGGAGGGCGTGGACAAGTCTTAACTTTTATAAAGAATATCTCTTTAGGTTTGATACTTTAGTCTTTGCAACTTTAGGGATCTTATCTATGCACGAACAGCTTGTAACCCCTTTAAGCATAATATAAGCATAATGTTAAAACAGTAAAACTCAAAAAGCAAGGCATCAAAGATCAACATTTTTCAGCATTTACAAAACAATAAATTAGCAACAGTAAGATGGTTTCAATACAGTTTTTCCTTCATTTGTCTTCTTGAGCCCGAATAAAGCAATTTATTGTTTTGCATAGTGGGCGTTTCAAATAACACTATGATTTGGTTGTGTAAAATTGCATTTCCAATTATTTAAAGGATTAAGCTTTTGTTTAAGAGCCAATATAACTGGAATGAACTGGTATTGACTGCATAATCCCGACTAATAACAAGTCAACTGTGAGCTCCATAGTCTCATTTGAAATGTGGCTACAAATTTAAACATTAATGCATCATAAAATGTGAAAAAGCACTGCTGTTTTACAACTTTTAGGTTTGCTATGGAAATGACACCACATATGACATAATGACCAAAGGAGAATTTGTTGGACGTTCTCGATCTTTCAGAATCTGAGTTACAAATAATGATGTCTAAGAGCACCAACTAAATTATGCAACAGGGGTGCGTAGTTGCCTGCAGGCAGAGCATCACCTGGATGAATAGCTGGACTGATCTTCTCCTAATGTGCACCGCACAGCACTTGCTCTCTTCATTAGACAGCCCCGTTTTATAGATCTGCAATAAAATTACATATTTCTGATTGATCTGATACTTATCTGCCCAAGTTATTGCTGGGGATACTGATGATGGGCCTCTTTTTCCTGTATGACCTGCTGTATGAACTCAAACACGCATGACTATACGGCTCATGCATGAACTTGTGTGCACTATCTTTCTCATATTTCACTTTTTATGGGCTGCGGTGGAGAAAAAAGGCACTATGTCCTTGTGCAATTATCAATAATTACATTTCCCTCTAACTGGCTTGCGACGCAAATATTAGACACAAAAATCTTTCCAATAATTTATGTTACAAATTCTCGCCTGAACACAATAATCAGGCAATGAAAGCTGATGTGGTGCATTGTGTCTACAATAGAACTGCAGGCAGTCTAGCAGCAGTAGGATGTGTTCATCCATTTGCCCAGAGCTCACGTATAATTATCTTATTCATCTTCTCCAGGGCAGTAGCAAAAATCTATTGAAAGATGTTCGATTATGTTTCCTGTAGTAGAAAAATGTGACTGTGGTGTCTTCTCTGGTTATCACTGCATAAACTTCTGCCTTATATTTTTGGATATAGTTTAGAAGTGTGCAGTCTGTAATGTCAAGACCTCCTGAAATGTTTGTGCAAATGCAACATATAAACAAGCAGAGGCATACAGGAATTAAGCAGAAAACAACTATGTGTGTGCATATTTTCCTGGAATAAATCAACTGAGAGTGAGTTACCATTAATATTATTGTTAAAATATTATTCACATACTAATTAATAATACTAAGTTATATAAATGTATATAAATGTAGTTACAAATATTAGTCATTAATTATATATATATATATATATTCAACTGAGACATTAATATTATTGTTAAAATATTATTCACATACTAATTAATAATACTAAGTTATATAAATTATATAAATTGTAGTTACAAATATTAGTCATTAATTATATATATATATATATATATATACACAGTATATATAGTTCTTTTTTGTTGTTTGTTCTGTTTTGTTTTTTCTTCTTTTTTCAGAATTCTTTGATAATTAGAAAGTTAA
>NW_015554063.1:906622-910306 GCF_001515605.1 Sinocyclocheilus anshuiensis
TATATATATATATATATATATATATACATACATACATACATACATACATAATACTTTTCTAAAGAAATACATACCCATTCAAACATTTCAGTATTATTATACATTACAGAATAAATAAATATACAAATATATAATACTAATAACTAATATATATATATATAACTAAATAATACATCTAAATAATAATCTAAGCTAAATAATATAAAATATTAATCTAATGCTGGAAAAAAAAAGCTGCACAAAATTATTCTAATAATGTCATATTATCATTTCTATATCACCAGGACCAAAATAAATGCTATGGTATCTCTAAACGAATGATTTCCTTCTTTTTCACTTTCTATGACCTGATATTGCAAAGGCAGATTGCTTTTTTATTACTAGGCTTTCCTGCCTCTACTGATCTGCCCACGCCCAATTCTGTCAATGCTAATGCTTAATGAGAAGCCCATAAGGCAACATCTAAGAAGTAATTTAAATCAAATCAGCGTCAAATGAAGATACTGAGAAGCTCCAAGCCAACATTCCCACAAACCAACACACCCCTGACCCTGAGATCCCCTTCCCCTGCCCACTGGCCCCTATCCATGTTATTACAGTTACTCCTTGGAGGGCAGACACTCTATTTATGAGAACTCGAATACACAGAGTTTTAACACTACATTTCCCCACTAAAGTGAATGGTTGCCATGTTTCCATGTTTTGAGACTGCATCTTATTAAGGATTTTGTAAACAATGTCAGCTTGTGCCAGATAAAAATGTACTTTTACATCTCTTATTCAAAACCACGATCAATCATGAAAATAAAGGATGCTATGTTATTGAATTTATGATGTCAGATACACTTGTGTAATACTGCAATTTTTAACCTAAATATAACCAATTATTATGCATCAAAAATTATCAACTGAGCTCAACTGACAAATCAACAATTTTGAGTATCAAGATGTCCATGAAGAGTGCAATAAGAATACACAGATAGTTTTAAACATTCGTCAAAATAGAAAGAGACTTTTTGCACCCATAATGTGTAGTTATGGCATCTATCAAAAAGGGCCAACTGGACCATGCTAACCAGTCAAACCCTTTATTGAATCAATTTGATGACATAACTGGTGCAGTGTCTGTACCACTAGTGGCCCAAACAGAACTGAATGTATATAAATAAACTGATTATTTTCCATTAGTTGGATTTCATTAGTTGTTTGGTAAAGCAGAAATAACACACTGCACTTTTAATATTTTCTGTAGTATTTTTTTGACCTGCTCTCAGTGTGAGTGACTCAATTTGTTGTGACTCAACAACCCATTTCCTTAGGAGAGTCACCAATAACACGAGCCGTTGAGTACACTGAAGCTGAAATATTCACCATTTCAGGTGGATTCAAGGATAGCTTTAAACCCACAATTTTAAACCACAGCTATACTGAATTAAGAAAGCTGGGGATTAATCTAAATAATGGGAATTGATTGAAACTCAGCGCCCAAACTGCTTGGGAAGAATTAAACTGAGGAAGTGTGACTGAAATGTAAAGTGAGGGAGAAAGGAAGGCTAGAGGAAAAACAGAACTTGATACAGAGAGAGAAAAAGAGAGAGCGAGAGTGCGCAAATAATAGTCTCTGCTGTGCAATCAAAGCTCATGATTAGTTGATCACAGACAAGTCCACAACTGTTGCACTGCGGCCAGTCTTGAAGCAAATGGTAACAATCAGTTACAACAGTCAGTAATCAGTGGTGCTTATAGAGCAAAAACCAACGAAAAAATACACAAAAGAATTAGTTAAATTAATTAACCATGTCTGTGCTACACATTACATATTAATAATATTTACATGTGAAATAAACTATTTGTGTGTGTGTGTGTGTGTGTGTGTATATATATATACATACATAATACATATATTTACAATTATTATTATATTGTGTATATAAATAAAACAAAAATGGTTTTGGTGCAGCATTTGTTTGCAGAGCCTTTGCATCTATAAATGAACATCAACAACAAGAAACATGGGAAGCTTTTCCCTTACAGCCTTAGTAACTTTTCAGAAGCTCTGTTCTGGTTGTGGACAGCAGGGAAAAATACCACAGATAATACAATTAGTTGCATTAAGAGTTAAGGTGCATAAATGTTCTAAGATTTGGTAATAAAATCAACAAGCTTAGTAACTAAGCATGGATTAGGCATACAAAAAGTGTCCAAATACATCTTCAGGCCACATGTGTCAACTTCAAACAGGATTCAGTACAAAACACAGTAGACACAGGTCATGTTTGTGGATGTGGCTCTGGGCAACAAAAAGAGCAATTGTAATACTAAGCTGACCTTCCATGAATTTTTCAGAGAAAATATTAGATGTTACGAGCGAAAGAAATATCACAGTATTTTCTAGACAGGGATGCGGTGCTCAGCTGTGTGCGCTTGCTTTAAATGAAAGGTTGAGAAATATGTTTGTGTAATCTTCCCAATCGGATTACCGCTTACAGGGCCTTCAGGAACAGAAGAGCAGCTACATCTGAGCTCAGCTGTGTGATTTTAAAATGCATATGCAGCCTGTCACACTGCTAAAAAATGTTGTGTTTTACAGTAGTGCCAGCTCCTCATCTCGGCAAACTCAGAGTGCAATTTCACAGACAAATTCAGATGGATTCACTACACAAAATAAATGGTATTTTCATGTAGACTATAAATCCTGAGCTTTTTTTTTTTTCATTTTGAGCTCCAGTTGGGACAATCAGATGATGAGTTGGACAGATTTCACACTCCGTGTTTTAGATTGTAGCTTTCATTCAGGATGAAAAATAGATGTCAGGTAAGCAATAGTTTATCTGAGCTCTAAAATATATCTATTAAAAAAAATACATGTTTTTAATAAGTAAGGGTGCACACATTTTGTGTTTGTGCACATCTAACATTATAGTCGATGTTTGTTTATCATGTATCTTGGGCTTGACAGCGACAGTCGTGCCATTATGAATTCCACTGTGGTTAGTCTGCAGATACATTTGCAGTGGATTGCTCCAAAACACCTCGTTTGTGTAATGCAGTTTGCTTTCCTCAGGAACTCCTCGCCTGTGTCAGGAGACGTTAAGCAGTAAATTGCTGGTGTTGTGTGTGGTAGCTGACCGACCCATCTGGGGTTTGTTTGGGTGGGAGGTTAGGTTTGTTGTCTCTCTCTAGGGTTATAGAAAACTAGGAAATAAACAAATGCACTACAATCACCATCCGCTTAACTGTCACCTATGTGCCCTGAATAATGCCTGCACAGTCTAAAAGAAACCCAAAAAACAAGTCTACCACAAAAAGTACACCACCATTCAAAAGTAAGTTATATAATTAAGTTCAGCCATTACTTCGGTTTCACATTATCTTTTCAAAATCAGTCTATTATGCCGAAGAAACATTTTTTACTATCAATGTTGTCAATGTTGAAAACAGTTGTGCTGTTTAATATTTTTGTGGATACATTTTTTTTAAGATTCCTTGATGACTAGAAGCTTCAAAAGAACAGTATTTATTCTAAATCATTTTTTAACATGACATATACACATAATAACTGTCTTTACTGTCATTTTAAACTATTTAATGCATTTTTGCTGAATAAAAGTATTAATGTCTTTCAATCATCATCTCCATTCGTCAATCAATCAATCAATCAATCAATCAATCAATCAATCAATC
>NW_015554063.1:911559-916435 GCF_001515605.1 Sinocyclocheilus anshuiensis
CTCCATAATAATAATAATAATAATAATAATAATAATAATAATAATAATAATAATAATAATAATAATAATTAAACCGTCACCCTCATGTCATTCCATATCTGTATGCCTTTCTTTATTCTGTGGATCACAAAATTAAGATATTTTGAAGAATGTTTCAGACCACATTGAAAATCAATGGGGTTCTAAAGCAACAACTGACTTATGTACAAAAAGACGTTTTTCAAAATATGCACAAGTTCCACAGAAGAAAATAAGTCATATAGGTTTGAAATGACACAAGGCTGAGTAAATGATGACAGAATTTTTAGGAAATAATTTGTGGGTTTACTATCCCTTAACACGGTTTAATCTAAAACAAATTGTCAAGATTACAAATAGATACAATATTGCTCAAAAAATTAAATTCCTAATCCAAGTAAACTGCTGCCAGACACTGCATTCAGAATAATCTTTGGCTAGCACATCAGCACAGAATAAAGGGCAGTTAAGGCTTTGTTTCATGTGGAACATTTGCCTGTGTGACACTTTTTGGCCACTCGTCTTATCTGGGCTTTGTGCAGCTGTGTTTGATTTTGCGAGAAATGATTGCCGTGTATAGAACAGGCAAGTGTCTGAACAGAACAGATAGGATGAGTCATCTACAGCTGACAGTAATGAGCCTGTTTAAACCAAGAGGGTGGAAAAAAAAACAAAAACAAAGAACTTCATTGGACCCACACAGACATATGTTCTCAATATAAAAAGCTCAAAAATCAGTTTTGTTTGTTTCCAAAGGTCTGAATAAAACGGAATATTCGATCAAAGCTTGTGATCAAATCCAAACATTAGCTCTCCAACCCATCGGTTGGAAAAGAAGCAACACTTTTGGCGAGATCTGCGGGTAAAACTGGAGCAACGTTCCCCACGTGAATAAGTGGCGGGGGGATAAACCATAAAAGCAAAGAAAGAGAGACGTACCCTGGAGGTCGCACAGGAAATGAAAACACAATCTATAATAGCAATAAAAGTCCAAGTTTGTACGTTTGAGTGACACATTGGGTCACACTTTTTCTTCTACCTAATTTCTTAGCTTCTCACAGCAGCATTTGAGTAGCCAAGGGCGTTGATTATATATCGTGAACGTATTTGCAGTTCTTACGCGATTGCTTCGAGATATGATTCACAGAATCAAATGTGTGCCAGCGGCATTGAATTACACCACACACTTGAGCACTTGGCCATGAGAGATTAAAGTCTATTCACTGCAAAGATTCAACATGAGGGACACAGCTTCTTTCAAGACATGGCCTCCCTCTCCTATATATTTATCTGAATGCTTAGTACAACCAACATCTAGCTATCCGACAAGTACAGCATATTAAATTTGCATGGCAAATCCCAGCCTCAAGCATATCATAATCACATAAAGGCAAAATGAAATGTATTCAGTCCCTTAATGCAAAGCATGGGTTGTGCAAAACATGGTCTTTCTCAAAGTTGCATTTGTAATTACGGTCGGATGATTGAAAAGTCATTTGTCTTGCTTTCGTATTTGGTGTTATTAGTATTTTATCATTATTTCCTAAATCTGATATATCTAGAACATATGAATATTCCACCCTGGACATTCGTTCTCAGGAAATGAAGTGCAAATATCTTCCTCCATCAAATATGGTGGCATATAATTATACTAGCAGGCTGCAAAATTGACTTTTGCTTTCAGAACTCTTGGTCTTGTGAACTGTCATCTCTGAGTTAATTTCCCTGGAGTCTCCCCCTTACAAATTGTATGTCACTCTGCAGAATTGAAATGTAATGATTCTTAGAGGTACCTTCAACAGGCGATCGAACAATGGCTACATAGTCTGCTGTCTTTGAGGGCTCATTTTAGAATGGCAAAGGCAAAAGTGCTATTTCTTTATCGATACCCTGCAGCAGATGTGGAGGTGGTCGCATATGATTAATAATCAAGCCTGAATTTCTACTGGAGAGTGTAGTAATACTGAAAAAAGAGGTTTGAGGTGACAAGTGTATTGCATTTGTCATGGTGGACTGACACAATGACAGCTTGAAATAGAGAGTAAGTATGGTTTTAGGCACTTTCTATGAGATGCAGAATTAAAGTAATAAAACATTAAGCCCAGGAACGTAAAACAAGATGCACTCCCGTTAATAACATAAATGTATTCAAAAGACTGAGATCAGTAAGATTTTTTTTTTTTAATTGATACTTTTATTCAGCAAGGATGCATTAAATTGATCTTTCTGAACTTTATATTTATCAATCCTATTAATAAGAAATGTTTCTTGAGCACCAAATCAGCATATTAGAATTATTTCTGTGGGACCATGTAACACTGGAGGCTGCTGAAAATTCAGCTTTGCATCACAGGAATAAATCGCTTTATATAAAGCAATTTATTCTGGTGATACAAAGCTGGAAAACAAATAAAATGAACTAACTAAAAAAATAATTGCATTTAAGACTAAGTTTTTTCTTAAGGCGATTATTATTATTATTATTATTATCAGGCTAGTATTATTATCTAGTTAATATTAGGGCTTATTTGCTCCATCATATTTCTTTTTATGTGTTTTTCACAGTGTTGCGGGTTATAACCAACCACACACGATTCAGTTGAGTTTAGGAATGCAATGGCCAGTCAGAGGCATTCAGATTAGTCATCGCTAACACAGTGGAGTTTTGTTCGTGAGTGTGCGCTCTGACTGAATTCTGCTCACTCGCAAATTCTCCCATCATAAACAACAAAGTGCAGATGTACCTGTGATGTAAATATAAGAGATTTATTTATCATACAGCGCAGACGGCTTCACTGATTATAACGGGAGTCAGTGATAATGTTCTTTGATGATGTAAAAGTTATTTGCTTGTTTCTGTAGCTGCTGTTTGAATAACTGAGATGTAAGCATTATAATTAGTAACTTACGTTTTCATAAAATTTTTATCATGTTAAATACAAACTCAGTCATAATAAAAATATTGTATGGCATCACATCCATATATGCTAGAATATAATGTGTAGTTAATAGATTACATTAGGCTGCTTTAAACCATACCCTGGAGTTCACTCAAGTAAAGTAAAGTAAAGTTTGCAACTGAGAAGCCTTGTGCTGGAAAATAAAAACAGTTGGTTAACAAAAACATTGGTTAAAAATAAGTTAATTAGATTCATTTAATTTCTTGCCATATTGTACATAATATAAATTATGCAAAGAGACCAAGCTTTTCAAATCTGTGTGACATTCTCTCACTGGTATGTCCTTTGCATGTTTTTCTCCATATTTTTAATTCATCAGCGGGATCAAATGAAAGGGCTATTCTTACTTCTTGGTAATGCATGGAACTATATTAAATCCCACGTAATTAGACTGGCATGGAAAACCCATATGTTGTAATATATTATTCATACATTTTTGATAGAGCCGGCTTATATAACGGGAGATGTAAAAAGCCACAATTTACATTTTTAGCATTTAAACTTTTAACATTTAAACGTTTGCAAAGGCCATCCCAATGACATTCCACTCACACGTGTCACATCTTTTCTCCACAATCACGTCAGAAACATTTCAGCAGACAAATACCTTATTTACTCCGTTATCAATAGCGAATTTCAGCCAGGTAAATGCCATTACGACTCTCATTTGCCCCGACACCTCTAAAAGAATGCAAGAGCACCTGAGGTTCTTAATTTTGTGTGAAAGAACAGGTGATTGATTCTGTGCCTCCAACCACTCTAAGGAGTCAAATGACTGCTTTATGTTCCAGCTGCACAATAATTCACTCAGATATTGAAATATGCCATCCATCAAAGAGCCCCCTAATTTCCCTCTGGAAATAATGAGTCCTCTCATTATTTAATGTAACTTGCCAGACCGGGGTTTTCAGCAAGACGCGCGTTTTTATCAGATTCCTGTACCGTATCGATTGGCGCTAGAGGGATCTTCGTTCACTTCTGAGCTGAATGAGAATGCGAGCCTCCTGCCATCAGCCGTGTCTATACTAAACGGCGAGGTGAAGATTCATAGGTTGTCTCTCTAGGCATGGCAAGTACACAAATCTTGTAAATTAAAGCATTGTTATGGCATGGCCTAATTCTGCTCTCGGAGGCACGATGCCCTTTTCTGCTGAGAGATGGAAAGGGCACATAGCTAAAAACAAACTTTAAACTCACTTTTGAAAAGGCAAAGGGAAGTCTCTATTTACAGACACAAACATATTAAGAGAAGATACAAGAAATAATATAATACCATTATGAGAACAGGTGACACACAGGCCGTTTTAAAACTTAATTAAAAGTATTGTCATACAGAGCCTTGCGAAAGTTTTCATTTTTTCACATTTTGTTATGTTGCTGCCTTATGTTAAACTGCTTTGAATTACTTTTTTCCCCACATCAATCTACACTCCATACACCATACTGACAAAGCAAAAACAGAATGGTCACAACTTCGTAAATTAATAAAAAAAAAAACTGAAATAAGTATATTGCATAAGTATTCATCTAACTAAATATTTAGTTGAAGCACCTTTACAGTCTCAAGTCTTTTTTGTTTGATGCGACAAGCTTTGATCATCATCATTTGGCAATTATCTGCCATTCTTCTCTTCACCTCTTCACCTCTCAAGCTCTGTCAGGTTGGATGGGAGCAAATGCACATTTTCAAGTTTATCCAGAATTATTTGATTGGGTTCAAGCTCAGGCTGGGCCACTCAAGGACATTCACAGAGTTGTCTATAAGCCACTCTTGCTGTGTGCTTAGGTTCATTGTCCTGTTGGAAGGTGAACCTTCTGCCCAGTCTGAGGTTCTGAATGCTCTGGACTGGGTTTTCATTAAGGCTATCTCAATATTTTGGTGCATTGAGCTTATCTTC
>NW_015554063.1:916895-926547 GCF_001515605.1 Sinocyclocheilus anshuiensis
TTTTATTAAGATGTGTGTGCCTTTCCAAATCATACCCATTCAATTGAATTTGCCACAGGTTAACTTCACTCGAAGTGTAGTAACATCTACAAGCAATTTGAATGCTCCTGAGCTAAATTTCAACTGTCCCAGATAAGGGTATGAATACTTATGCAATGGAATCATTTAAGTTTTTTATTTTTAATCAATTTGCAAATATGTTAAAAACCAGTTTTTTGCTTTACCGTTATGGTGTATGGAGTGTACATTTATGTGGGAAAAAAGTTATTTAAAGCAGTTTAGCATAAGGCAGCAACTTAACAAAATGTGAAAAAAATTAAGGGGTATGAATATTTTCGCATGGCACTGTAAGACCACAGGAACTCTTTTGAGTGCCATTCAATAATCCTGGAAACTAGTCTGACTGTTCCTTATAAAAGCTAAGGGATCAGCAGCTAATCTTATGCAAAATGGAGCAGCTTGATGATTTCTAATCAGCTGAGTGCTGTTGTTATGTCATGCGTTTGCCTTCAAAGTGGGGGTGGTACGACTGGGACACAAAAAGGAAAGGTTGATGGGAATCTTGCAAGAAGGAGTTTTTATTGTTGCTCAAATAAACGGCAGCTTGCCTTTAATTTCCATATGCAGCTCTCAAAGACGTTGGCTTATCTCCAGATATCACTGCAGTAGAACTGTTTGTACTGGGAAAGAGAATGATGAATTTCTCAGATGTTTGCCTTTACATAAAACACTTTTACACTGAAAAGTAAAGTGCAGCCATTTAACTCCACTATATCTTAAAGCATAAGATCTTATTGGCTGATTTTTTATATATAACAAATTATGCAAACAAGACAGAATATGTAAGTTATATACACTACTTTTTTTTCTGAAAGAAAATAAGCATTTTATCTAGAAAGGATGCATTAAATTGATAAAAAGTGACAGTAAAGACTTGTTTACAATGTTACAAGAGATTTTTATTTAAACCATATCATAATATCATATGCAAAAAAAAAAGTATGTTTCCACAAAAAAAAAGCAGCAAATGTTTTCAATGTTGATAATAATGAGAAATGTTTTAGCTTTGCCATCACAGACAGAATTCTGTCATCATTTACTCACCCTCAAGTTGTTCCAGACCTGTATGAGTTTCTTTCTTCTGTTTAAATATCTTCACAAAAGAAGATATTATGAAGAATGTTGGTAACCAAACAGTTGATGGTAGCCATTGACTTCCATAGTATGGAAAAAATACTACTGAAGTCAATGGCTACCGTCAACTGTTTTGGGTGAACTATCCCTTTAAAAAATATATTAAAATAGAAAACGGTTATTTCAAATTACAATATTTCACAATATTACTGTTTTTACATTGGTGAGAATAAGCCTTCATAAGACTTAAAATAATAGAAAAAATAAAAATAAAACAACACAAGATGTTTTATAATAATGTGATAAAAATTCTATAACATTTTCTGGTAAAAATAAAACACGTCCTTAAGTGTATATGTGTGTGTGTGTGTGTGTGTGTGTGTGTGTGTGTGTGTGTGTGTGTACTGTTCCAAAGGTCCCCACAAGGATAATAACACCAGTAAATTTTGTCTTTGTGGGGATTTTTTGGTCCCTATGAGGAAAACGGCTTATAAATCATACAGAATTAAGTTTTTTTGAAAATCTACAGTAAATATGCTGAAAGTTTTGTGTGAGAGGTAGGTTTAGGAGTAGGAACAAGATAAGGGGATAGATGGACTGTCCCCATAAAGATAGGAATGTGAATGTGTGTGAGATATACATTTTATTTTAATTAATTTTTTTATTTGAATTATTATTAGATAAAAAAAAACTACAAGAGGAATTGGTTCAAAAGTGGCTCAGAACTTTTAATGTCTTCAAACTATAAAATGTTTTTTTTTTTAATTAAAAGGAAGGAACTTTAAATCCTGACAAATAGTACCAATAAGAGATTTTTGTGGACATGTCACTGTACAAAGTGTACAGAATCAATTGTTTTTTTAACCTCTTTTGTTGCAATCCCCAGTACAGTCTCTAATTATTTTCTACAGTAATGCAACCATCTGGCGACAAAAGTACAGTCAATAATTTGACAGCTGCGTGGGCACTGAAAGCTGCTAACATTTCAAAGCCAAAGCCAATACTCTACAAGTGATTGGTTTGCCATTGTAAGGTAAAACTTTAAACAGTTTGATCCTCCGACACATTTTAACATACAGTATTCACACCAAAGAAAAAGCACGCTCAAAAGATAAATGTCTCCGTTAAAGCCCGGGACCCATAAAAGATACATACCGTCCCTGTGAGGGTGACGGCTTCTGCTTTCAGAGCCTGTCAGTGCTTTTATGTTTCTGTATGTGCCTGAGTGGGGCTGAAAAATGGAGGGTGATGCCAGGGTCACTCCTGGGGATCGAGTGCAGCTACTGAAGCGGGGCAGCCGAATTCCTGATGGAGTTTGCAGCCAGTTTGCTGGGCCGGGGCCGAGCGCTCAGTTACAGTAATACTGAGATACGGACAGCTGTGCAAGGTCGCATGATATTTATATAGATGTAATTGCTCAGCGCTGATGCAGAGCGGAGAAGAGTAAAGTCACTCGTACAAGGACCTTTTCCAGAATGCCTCTCTCTGGAGGCTCTATCTGTGCACTTACGTTTTCAGGTTTTTTTTTTTAAACAGAAAAACGTAAGCAAGAAAGTCCAATTTCCTAAGTAGCAAACTAGCCATCCATCCAAACAAACCCTGTAAAAAGACAATATGTCAGAAGCACCGCCGCTCAGTCCATCCGCAGCATCCGCGGTACCCCCAGCTGATATCAGTGGTGTGAATCTGGCATACTCTCTGTGCTTCTATGAGCCGAGTATCAGCTTCAATTTGTAAAACGTCCCTCAGCACACCCTTGCATCTGTCTCAATCAATGAGGGCAATTGCCAAAGGCTCCAGACAGGCCGTCTGCCGCTGCTTGTCCCTGACAGTCCCTCTTTTCCAACACCAGCTGAGGTTACAGCGTCTGCTGAAAGCCCCAGTCAGCACTCTGTCATGTTCTCGAAATCATTATTTAGGCCTGAGGGGCCTTACCATTTCCGCACAGTACAATTAAGAGTAAGTATTGGGTGAGAGAAAGGGCAGAGGAGAGGAGCTTTTGATATTCACCTTTGGGTACAAAAGCCTGACACCTCTAGCGAATTTTGTTTTTACTAATAATTTCATACAAACTTTTTTTGTTACAAATTTTATTATCAGCCTTACAATTTGAATAAAAAGTTAAAATGACTACTTTTGTATAAAGGAGTCACATCGTCGATGACAAAGTTTTAATATTTGATTAATGGCCTTGAAATAGTGCAAAATCATTTATATTTGTTCTGTCACAGCATGTACACATGTTCAAAGGGTAATAAATGCATTCTTTTATTCAGCAAGTATGCATTAAATTGGTCAACATTAACAATAACGACATTTATAATTTTACTAAAGATTTCTATTTCAAATCCATGCTGTTATTTATGCTGCTTTCTATTAATCTAAAAGTCATGACAAACATTTCCACAAATGTTATGCAGCACAATTGATTTCAACTTTGATAATAATTAGAAATGTTTTAAGCATCAAATCAGCATTAGAATTATTTCTGACTAATTATTTGACACTGAAGACTAATGACTGCTGAAAATCATCAGGAATAAATTACATTTTAAAATATTAAAATGGGAAAACAAAATTCAGTGTGATTTTAGACTTTTGGAACCCACGTTATGAAACAAATGGTCAAATCTGATTTGATCAGCCTATTTACTTGATTTACAATATATGTAAAATGGCCCCCCATTGTTTTATAATTTCAAAAACAACAAACACTAAATAAGATATAGCTGCAAAATGTATATGCATCCAGAAATTTGTATTGCTGACCATTATCCATTGTAATAATGTGTTGTTTGTGATTCTGAAGAACGAAGCAAGTGCCAAGAAGAAGAAAAAAAACTGACCAACTATGAATGATTTATTTGACTTATTAATTATGCCATTTGATTTATTTTTACTAATAGCAAATTACATTTGACGAGGCAGACAGTTCTGAGTGAGCAGGGTAATTACATTACATGATTTGCCTCATTAGTTTGTGTCCTGGTATTGTGGAGACTTACAGTAGTTTTGAGTTATGGATTTCATGCATTTAGAAATAGCATGCTATTTTGATGCTGGATCCAAACGTCAAAAAATTACAGCGGACCTAATCCTGTCAGAACCCTTTTTTTCTTTACGTACATATTTTTGGAAATAAATATTTATAAAGAATCCACATCTCGATGAATACAATTTTCGGCTGTTATGAAGGCCTTATTCTTTGACTTTTAAAATCAATTGTTCATGCAGTCAAGACGACCAAGCTAAGTAAAGGGAAACACGTGTCACCGACAGTAACACCTGTCAAAACGAACTGAAAGGAAACACCCATACATAACACCATCACATACGATCAATAACGATGTTCTCCTGACACCTCCATTTCACATGCAACATCATTTTTTATCACAGTCTAAATATGCAGTACAATTCACCTTGTATAATTTGCACATTAAAAAAAAGTCACAGAAAAAAAGGAGACAAATGTTCCCAGAGCACTAATGTTATCACGCAAGTAGTACTTAAAGTAATAGTTCACCCAAAAATGAAAAGAAAAATGACTCATGCACAGATATAGACACGTTCATTTCTTCATTGGAACAGATTTAACAGAGAAATGACATCACTTGCTCACCAATGGGTGCCATCAGAATGAGAGTCCAAAGAGCTGATAAAAACATCACAATTATCAAAAAGTAATCAACACAATTCCAGTCCATCAGTTAACATTTTGTGAAGCAAAAAGCTGCTTGTTTGCAATAAACAAATCCATGATTAGGATGTTTTTAACTTCAAACCATTTCTTCTGGCTAAAATGCGATTCCTCCATAAAATTGCTAATATTCCAGTGAAAATCTTGTCTTGTCTGAATCAGGAGAGAAATATGCACAGATCAAGCACAGTTTAGCAAAAACAGTCCAAGGAAGCATTGTTATGGACTCATATTTTGACCAGAAGCGACTGTTTAAAGCTTTAATGATGGATTTGTTTCTTACAAACACACAGCTTTTCACTTCACAAGATGTACTGTAAATTGATGGACTGGAGTCATGTGGATTACTTATGATTTTGATTTTTTTATCAGCTTTTTGAACTCCCTGACGGTACCCATTCACTGCAGAGGATCCATTGGTAAGCAAGTGAAGTAATGATACATTTCTCCAACTCTGTTTCAATAAAGAAACAAACTCATCTACATCTTGTATGGCCTGAGGGTGAGTTAATTTTAAGCAGATTTTCATTTGTGGCTGAACTATTCCTTTAATGTTTTGTGTTAAACATGCTGTAGAGATTATCTAAAAAAAGAAAAAGAAATAGAAAAACCTTTGTAAATTAATAAGAGCCTCTGATCACTTGCAAGTCCAGAATGTGCAGCTTTAATGGAACTTGCCATCACAATTTATCAGAAAACAATAAAAGAAAAAGCATTATTGTAAAGTCATTGTACACTATATATGATAAATAAATAAATAAATAAATACATAAAGATAAAGCCTTTAAAATAATACTTAGCAGTCTGTGCATGCTGCATTAATTAATAAGTTTATGTAGGTCTACTTTGATAAGAATATTATTCTTCCTACGATATTCAATAAGGTTAAATAACTTTTATAACGACAATCTGCCAAGACGCACATTTACCATTCACACTATTTTCATGTTGGAAAGACACTGATGAGATATTGATGAAAGTTTCAGCCTTAATTCAGCACCTTTGGGCCTCAAAGCTCCCTTAACAATGAATTTAAGTTCTACTTAATAATGAACGATCAACATGCTGGATTAGTAAACTGGCGTCGCTCCATTGGACTTTGTTTTTGTCCTTCATGTAAAAAAAAAAAAAAGAAGCATTATTCATATACTTTCAGACAGTGTTTTCACAGTGTATTAACCAGACACACTGCAATTTCTCATTCATTACATGGTGAGACACAATCCCACACTGCTTTAACACCAAAGAATGAATCTCTGCCCGAGTTACAGCATCATTGTGCCCTTGAAATGTCTTTCACGCTCATCCTTCATGATAACCCCTTGCCAAACAGAGGAAATTAAAAAGCTTACAATGAGTGGGGCCAACTTTATGTAAGTTGAAGGAAAAGTCTGCTTCTGAGGTGAGAGTCAACGTGTGGAATTATACACTATCATCAATCATCTTTCCTGGAGATGTTACTGCCACACTTTGTCCTTGGGGAGACGGTTTATACCGAGCGGCCCATCTCCCCATCAGAGGCATCTGTGCCGTGTTTGTTTTATTGTTTATTGCTTTTATAAGATGCTGACAGTGCTGTGTTCATAAGCATTCTGCTAATGGCGCAGGTGTCGCTCTTATCCGAGTCTAATCTCGACGTTGACGACCATGGGACTTAATTACATTGTGAAAGCAGCATGTGACCGAAAAATATCTGGGTTCACTTTTAGTTTTTTAGTGCTTAGAAAGTATTCCTCGAATTTTCTGGTGAGGGCTTTTGTTTTAAACATCTAACCGCCAGTATGCAACTTCTGCGAATATGATTCTGCAATTAACGTACAAACTCTATTCAAACAATGTTAACGTCATCAAAAAATATAATATTAAAAATGAATAAATATTTTTTCTTCAAATATGGTTTATCAGCAGGCAAATGTTTGTTCCTGGTATAAATGTTTGTATTCAATATTATTAATTTATATTATTATAAAATTATTGCCAAATTGAGGCATCTGACATGAAATTATGGAAGGCCGTTTCCGGAAAAAAACAAAGGCCAATAAACAAAAAAAAAACAGGTAATCGGGACTTTTTAATCTCAGTTATAAAGTTTATTGCAATTCTCTTTTTTCTGCCAATGAATAAAAAATATAAAAATTAAGACTTTTTAATCTAACAATTCTTATTTTTTTCTAACAATTCTTCTTAATTGTCAGTTTGTCTTGCAATTTTGGATTTATATCTCACAATTCTGAAATTTCCCCAGAATTGCAAGAAAAAAGTCTGAATTGTAAGACAAGTCACAATTCCCTATCTATCTATCTATCTATCTATCTATCTATCTATCTATCTATCTATCTAGCCATCCAATGGTGGAAACAAGCTTCCATATGAAAGGGCTATAAGATATTGCTCATTAATGTCTAGAAGTTAAATATATGCACTGCTTTCACTTGAGATAACAAAGACTATCTGGTGATGAATATTAGATGATCAATAAACGAATGAGTTCATGCTCTGGAGAAACCCAAGAGACGTGGACATCCTTTCAGATGCAATAAGAAATCTCTCCTCATCTCTCCTCTCTGCCCTAATGAAATGAGCTCTGACAAATATTCAAGTTGTTTTCGTTTTCATTTTTTTAAAGGAACAAATGACATCTATGCCTATTCAAGCATGCAAGTTCAATTATATGCCCATGCTCTATTAAAAATGTGATTTGCTCTTGTAATTGCCAAAAAGATCGAAAACCACAAGCAGTGTCTATAAAATACGCTACAAAGCAGCACATCTGATGACATATACAAGAGCTCAATTCAAGGCATGCTCCATGAAATAATTTTGAACCCTCTTAATTTTTTTTTCATATTTTGTGAGGTCTCGGAGGATGAGGAGGCTTTCTTATACAAAGCAACAAGAAACTACTCTTTCACCTTGCCTACACACTCGTTTGTATGCATAGACAAACGCACTGCAGAAGGGAAGCTGAGTGGGAGGATTAGGCAGATTAAATCCAGGGCCCATGCCTCAGGTCTCGCTTTTTTAGGAATAAGAAATCTGAATGGAAATATGGCTGCATGTTAAGCCTGGTATGATTCAGTGTCACATGTCGCTGCAATATTTAAGAAAAAAAAAAGCATTTATCCTACGGTGGACTCTGGAAAACCGAACTCAATAGTAAGGCCAAAAAAAAAAAAAAAAAGAATAAATAAAAAAATGGGAGTGCGTAAAATGTATTAAAATGAAATTGAGCAGGGACATCATGCTTAAAAGAATAAAATAAAATTATAATAATAATAATAGTTATTATTAAAATATACACACATTTTTTGTCACTTTTTGGAATTTAAAAAAAAAATTTGCATTCATATTCCACTTAGCTTAAAAATCTCTCCACTCCACGCTCCACACATGCAATTAACAATATGTAAAATGGTTAAAGTAATATTCTCTCTAAATGGACTTAGAGAATGGCTATTAAGACACTTAATTAGGTAAAGTCAAGAAAAAACGTTGCTGCCGTTTTTCAGAATTACACAAGCATTACAACCAAAACATTCACCCACAAAGTTTCCTTCACAGCTCGTCAAATATCTGAAAAGCAATTTCCAACCTCTCATTTCTCAAGGTGATTTGTGAACAACAGGAACTGGCACCTCTCTTCCACAAGGGTTTGCTGCTAACTATTTTTATCTCTCTCTCTTCATAAGTGACTAATCTATGAAGGGCTCCAGCTTCGTCTTTCCTCTGGCATCATTCACGAAGCCTGCGCTCTCTCGGCTTTCCACCCTGAGAGAAGTGTTTTATGGTTTGAGAAGGTGAGACACGGCTCTGCCTCTGCAGGCAGATCAGAGCAGTTTTATTGCAGCAAGGTTCTGCTGCAAATTCGACATTGTCACAACGCAGAGCCAAACAGCCCTTCCTCTAGGCAGTAGCTCTGTTGCTTCTTGCTTCAGTAGACGTTTATTTTAGACCGTTCTCTCCCAAACACATCCTGTGTGAGATTAGTTATAAATACACACAAAATAAACATAAAATTACAACTTATATCTGCACAAAATAAGGACGCACAAATGATCTTGATCTAATTTACAAGCTAAAAAGTAAAGGTTTTGAAAGAATTCAGATTACATATTTGGAAAAATCTAGCATTATATCACTTGCTCAACAATGGATCCTCAGCAGTGAATGGGTGCCGTCAGAATGAGAGTCCAAACAGCTGATAAAAACATCACAATAATCCACATGTATGTAATTCACAAGCTGCATGCTTGTAATAAACAATTCCATCAAGATGTTTTAACTATCATTTCATATTAAGTAAATGAATAAACTATTTAATAATGCACTTGAAAACAAGGTCATTGATATGAAAACTAAAAAGCGATTTTAATATTCCTAAGGATTCATTTGTAGGTGTCAATACATCAGTTTTGTACATTTAAATGCTGAAAATACGCAAGTATTTGTACGTTTAGATGCTGAAAATACATCAGTATTGTACGTCTTAGAGCCTGTAAAAACATAATTAAATGTACGTTTTATAGAACCACATTTTACGGAAAATACATACGAATTATTATGAGATCACGTTGGTTTAAATGGTCCATAATTATATCAAATTTCTCATTAAATGTTATTTTGGTCAATTAAAATTTGATGCCATTTTAACCTGTCTAAAATGAATCAATATGACATGACAAAAACATTGACTAAATTTAAAGAATATTTTCATATTTTTAAAATTAACGCTAAATATATACAAGCTACTTAAAGGGGTCATATGATGCGATTTCAATTTTTCCTTTCTCTTTGGAGTGTTACAAGCTCTTGGTGCATAAA
>NW_015554063.1:927107-928961 GCF_001515605.1 Sinocyclocheilus anshuiensis
AACACATTTCATTACACCAAATACACAAAATAATGTTCTTTTTAGCAACATCATATGACCCCTTTAAGAGATCCTGTATTATGTATTTAGTTGGTTTTCAAAGAAGAACTGGGCTGTTGGATTTGGAGACTAAGCTGTCATAGTATAGTGTCAGTAAATTCAGCAAACCGTCTCAGGTTACGTATGTAACCCTAGTTCCTCGAGGGAACGAGACGCTGCGTCGAAAACGCTAGGGGAATGGAAGCGGGGCCAGCACCGCGAGGAACGCTGGTGAAGGCTCCCTCCTCAAAGAGAGCCCTCCGGGAGCGAAGCGTACGCAGTGGGAGGCGCTCGCAATGCGGGCAGCCGGCCCCCTCAAGAGCCAACTCTGATACAGGCTGTGTGTATCCCCACTCGTGATATAACGTGGGCAGGGAGGAACACACAACCTATAACGTGGCTTGCACTCGCCCTTTGCATGCTTTGTCTTAGCGTGAGCCTTAGACATAGCTGCTTATTAGACTTTTTCTCACAATAGACAGACAACAATAAATATGACTGACACACACAGAGCGCTTCGCTGAATGACAGAAAGCTGACGCTGGCTCCGCCGCACGTGCTTTTATAGCTTCCTGGTCATGACGTCATCCGCCGTGACGTCCCGTTCAGCTATTGGACTGATTTCAAATGTGATTCAGAGCGTGGGTCGCAGAAGGCGTTCCCCTAGCGTTTTCGACGCAGCTCGAGTTCCTGAAGAGGAACACATTTTTCCTGTTGAGATGCAATTATTTCCAGCTTCTGTCTCAATTGAAGTTTTAGACAAGTTCTGCTTGGGACCTCATTACACATATTAATTGCCAAAAGTTTTACAAAGAAGTCTTAGGGTGAAGTATCTCTGTAAGATTACTTGGCCTAGCGGGACTTGGATTCATCTTTATTGTGCAAAATACTTTCTCAATAACAATATCGCCTGGTTTGGGTCATTGCACTGACTCGCTGTCAGCTTAAAACCATCCCCAAAATTAAGTTTCACAGATCTGAACTTCCCATCACCCTGGATAATCAAACAACTATGAGAGGGGACATGAAATTAATGTATACTGCTGGCATTTCCTGTAGAGACTCACACACCAACTGTGATGTTCCAATATCGTAGCGTCCTACTTTGAACAGAAAATAAATCTTCAAAGCAACCTGCATGCTTATGTTTCAGGTAGGAATCCTAATTTAGAAAGACAGAATTGCTAATATTGTATGTTGCATGGCACTCACAAATAATGAGTCAAATCAAATAAAGTGATTTATACAGCTAACCTGTGTGACTGATTCATTAAAAAAGATTGACTCTGAAGGGTGATTCATTCGTGAATCAGGCATTGCCATCTCTGATTCTAAACAGCTGAGAGAAGATATCCAATGCATAACTTGATTGCTGAAAAAATTATCAGTGAAAATGTTGTAGTGTTTGTCAGTGTTATTAATTTCTTAATCTATAAAATAGCTTTGCTACTGATATGATTTAAGTACTAGCTAAATTACCACACTACTGACACGTGCAGATGAGTAAAAATCATCTTAATGCAATGAGACCATATCAATTTCAATTGAATTATTCTATGAAGATCACCTTATCCTATTTACTCAATTTTGACTCCATTTACTAGAATAGCACATAATTACATTCTAAATATAATAGTTTACAATATATTTACACTAACATTTAAAGGTTTGAGTCTCTTTTGATCACCAGGACTACATTTATGTGATCAAAAATACAGTAAAAAATACAGTAATATTGAAAAATTGTTACAAATCAAAATAACTGTTTTCTATTTTAATATATTAAAATAATAATAATTTCTATTATTTCTGTGA
>NW_015554063.1:928971-937874 GCF_001515605.1 Sinocyclocheilus anshuiensis
TGCATTACAAGAAAAAAAGATTGGTGTCTTTTTTTTTTTTTGTCATATTTTCCCTGCTGCTGTTTTGTAGTAGTGTAAAAAAACAAACAAAAAAAGCTTGTCCTATTTGCTGTAATGATTTCTGAAAAAAAGTTCAACTTCTACCAACTTGAAACCTAATAAAAAAAAAAAAAAAAAAAAAAAGTCAAATAGATTAAGTGAATGAAAACAAACCAAAATATTTAAGAATAGTGTTGTATTGTATACACTCATAAACAATTTTTGGTTCTGCAAATAACGTTTCAGTTCTTAAAATAACCTTTTTTTTTTAAGTAAACAACATTTTAACAATTTAAATAAACATTTTCTGTTATAAGGAACATTCTGTGCAATGGAAAGGGTAAAGGTTTTTCAAAGAACAATCAATGCCAATAAAGAAGCTTTATTTTTTAAATGAATGCGTGAATGATATCTGACGGATGGAATTGAAATGCAGATGTCCTCAAAATTCTACTGACTGGCTGGGAAAACAAGCAACATGTAAAACAAAAGCTACAAGCAGTAACTTACAGAGATCTGACTTCCCCAGATCCTCACTTTGCTAAACGCCTAGGAGATGTATATTGCATTATTAAGGTTACAAGTTCACATGCACTCTAAGTTGCATCCAATTCATTCTGCTTTTGCATTATTGTGATTCTAATAAATCTGATGACAAACGCAGCACATGGGACATTAACTCAACACTCATTCTGAGTGAATGGAAAACAGCCAGCGAATAGAAGCACTAGGGTACAGTATTTGAGCACCAACCCATGCATAAGCAGCACTGCTAAAGCTCTCTAGAGAGTGACATGTTTTTACAGCAACATCTAAAGTTAATCATCTCCGCAAAGCTTCTGATGCATCATGTTCTCAGCTTCTCAATAAAGCACTAATTCACTTATTTATGTCGATTCCGCATGGTGAGGATCCAAAATATCAAACCATGGCTATGGAGGAGATGTTTGTATGTCTGTTGATTAAATCTGATTCCACTGCTTCGCACTACATCGCATTAAACTTTCAACCAGGGACTCGCCTGAAGCCCTGAGCCTCAAAATGTAAAACTCCCACAATCCCAAACATGATATTAAAATTAATACCTATAAATAAGTTTAGTATCATGATGCAAGATAAATTTCTTTGATGTGTATTGAGGTGGATACACTGTGGCTGCGGCAAAATACTGGCTCAGTAAAGGGCAGCTGAAATGTCAGAAAAAGAATAAATAATTAATGTGCATATGAGGCAATATGAGATCCAACCAGCACAATATTGCATCCCGTTAAACATTCATAAAATGGACACTGTTCATTTAGAAACAGCAAACATAGCTCAATAAGAGTTAGCGATGCATCTGTAAGCTTTCTCATTTTGACTGAACTTAGTAAAGTCATATATCTTGCTAGTTATTCTAGTTGCTCTGTTTATGGCCAACTAGACCAATAGCAGTGTCCATATTGTAACAGATTGCCAGAATGAATGTAATACTTCACAAGCTGAACTACAATACTGTCTAAATGAGAAACGTAGATCATAACGCTACAATTAATTGGCTGTTGATTATATTATTGACAATTGCTGATTTAGCCAAAATAACGTCATGTTGTCTGTAGTGTATCAGACCGAATCAGACAATCTAAGATTTGGTCAAAACATGGTTGAAACACGAGGAGCCGAATTCCACAGGGGCCCAAGACACAGGATGTTCGTAAATCAGATCCTTGCGCCACAAGCCTGAACCAACTAGCAGCTTTGAGTAGCTCACAGCATTTAAACAAAAGAACACTTATTGACAATTCCTAGGAGATTGTCAATTTTGGGGCAAGTAAACAAGATTAATGGTCAAAGAGATGCACATGTAAACCAGTGATAGTAATCACGATCACGAGCTCTTCGGATTTACTTTTCCCCCCACCTCTGAGACAAAGAACAGACTGAGATTCCTTACAGACATTTTAACCTCTAAATGATTCCCTTTGAGCTAAATTGACCTGTTTCCCTTACATGTCCCAACATGTCAATGGAAACACTGATCAATATAGGAAAAAATTGATATAAAAATTACCTTCCACTTTTCTGCAACCTTGTTTCTGAAAGTATATTTCCCTCTCATTTTCTCCAGAGGGATTAAAAAAAAAATAATAATTCAATAAAGAGTCCTAAGCCATAAACCGAACCAATCAGCTCTGAGACTATATATTAATTTATGTAATTATTTATATTAATATGTTATTATTTTAAATTCAATTTAAATAATTTAAATCAATGAACTGTTACCCATAAAGCTTTAATAATAATAATAATAAAAACCCCTATACTGATATAGTATAATATAAAAAATATATTATAATTAGTGCTGTCAAATGATTAATCGCGATTAATCGCATCCAAAATAAAAGTTTTTGTTTACATAATATATGTGTGTGTACTGTGTATATTTATTTTGTATATATAAATACAAACACATGCATGTATATATTTAAGAAAAATATATGTTATTTTTACATATTAAATATATGCATGTACAATATAAAATATAAGAATATAAATATATATGTATATACATGTAAATATTTAAAAAATATATACTCTAATCGTTTGACAGCACTAATTATAATATAAAAATGATATTATACTACATTGACTATATCACTATACGTTTAAAAATAACAGATTTTACATTTTTTGCAAAACATTTCCTTAGGAACAGTTTGATTTGTTAAAATATCATTGAAATCGCACAGACTTTTCCAGAAGTGCATAATACTGCAAAATGATCCTGATTCACACATTGAATGACTTGCAGAAACCTGCTGTTGCTCTTTACAGAAAGACTGAGATGCTCAAGAGCGAGTGGGCGGGGCCACAGTGATTGATACACATCAGAAGCAGTGAATTTTAAGAAAGCTATAAATCAACAACAGATCAATACTGTTTACCTTGATCACAAATCATTGTTTGCAAAGGTAATTACAAGGTTTCTTAACATAAATCCTTGCCATAACCTTGTCTTGTCTGATGGACTGTGGCTCTTGGCCAGATATTGAACTGAATCTCATGCAAATAGGCATGATGATGATACTCTTTGTTTGCTCTTCCTCTCTCAGACACCATTATGACTTTGCAGAAATTAGACTCTTTAGAGTCGGTGGCCGTGGCATATTGCATTTGTGTATTGAGGCAATTTAGTTAAGATTGATTTAAAAGGTAATATGTGCATTCAGTTGGCTTAAAATGGCACTGAGTTGAACAACAGACGAAAATCATAGGCTAAGCAAATCAACAATGTTGCTTGAGACCTACAAAAGGTTCCAAAGGTTAATATTATTGAAAAATGTTTCAGGTTCTGCAATGATACATTAAATTGATCAAAAATGTCAGACTTAATGTGACAAAATATTTATATTTCAAGTAAATGTTGTTCCTTTGAACTTTTCATTTATTAGAGAATCCTGAAAAAAGTATCATGGTTTCTGCAAAAAAATACTGAGCAGCACAACTGTTTTTAACATTGACAATAATAGTAAATGTTTCTTCAACATCAAATCGGAACATGTGACACTAAACAGGTGTAAATTTACAAAAAGTAACAAGTTAGTATTCTCGTTACTTGGAAAAAACTGGCACAATATCCTCAAGCACTGCAGACAAAACTTTTCAGTAACACACCATGAAGAAACGACTCCACTCGCGTTTGAACAAGAAAAGGTCAAAGGTGATAAAAACAGCGGGGGGCGGTGGGGGGACTGATGTGAGTCACGGCCCTTAACTTGTAACAGTCATGCAAAAGTCCTCCCCTGTCCAGTTCCACTCATCAGCATGGCCTTCCAGTGGCTACCATGGAAGATAACCCATAGACACAGCACTGTAAAGTTTATAAGGGCTTCGGGGAGAGATGATATCTTTTAATTAAAGTTTCGGGTGGAAATAAATAAACAGGTTACAGCTCACCCAAATTCGTAGTATTTTATCTTGAAGAATTTCATGGCAAGGGAAACCAACTGCATATAAACCACCCTGCACTTAAACTTTAGGTGAAACAGTAAATACTAAAGTCGCTAAGAGTGCAGTGCAATGGGGCTACATAATGATTACTAATGGTGCATATTGCGGATCAGATATACTTCTTGATAGAGCAAGTTTGTTCAGCTGGAGGAGATCAATCTGGAGACTCCAGGAGCAAAGCGTGGTTTGAAATCACCCTGCGTACAGTGAGATGCACTCAAGGATTTCTTCTTCCACATAATAAAACAACAAAGGCTTGACTGATGCGAGGCTTTCAGGCACAGATAGACCGGCTGGAGGAAGGCTGTTGTGTTTAGCTCCTAGTTGGCAGCTCCCAGCCATTGGAGCAACTTCAGTTTTTTTAACCACGAGGCAGGCCTTGTCAAAACCAGGTATGGTCATAGATGATTAGGAGGAAGTGCTGAAACACTTACATCATCTAGCCAACAATCATCTGGACTTACTCTTAACACAACACTGCTGCAAAGAAATGCCATGCATGCAACCTATTCCATTGGAATAATGTGCCTCTACCAACATTTTTTTTTTTTTTTGCAAAACTCTAAAAGCCTATACATACATATTTATACAATTCACTGCAAAATGTGCACACTAGATTGCAGTAAAAACAACCATTGTTATTCCTTTTTTACACAAATTATGATTACAGGGGCAGACATGGAAGCTTGTTTACAATACAAAAATAACGTAATTGTGACTATTTATATAGTTTACATCTCAAAATCCTGACTTTTCTTCTCACAATTACGAGTTCTTCTAGCAACTGCGAGTTAATGTCTTGCAACTCTGAGATGTCAAGTCAGAATTGCAAAATGTTTATATCTCACAATTCAAACTTTTATCGCTATATCTTGCGAATTAGACATCTTGCAATGAAAAAAAACTAATGAGAATAAAAGTCAGAATTGTGAGATATAAACTGGCAATTGCGAGAAAAAAAGTGTTTATAACTCACAATTCTGATTTTTTTTCTCTCTCTCTCTCTCTCTTGTTCCCCAAAGTTTATATCTCGCAGTTGAGAGTTAACATCTCGTAATTCTCAGTTTATATCACAATTCGGGTATGAGTACCATAAAACATGAGTCACAATACTAAAAGAACTCAAATACTTGTAGAAGTAGGCTAAAATGCCATGGTTGCTACAGCAAATCTGTCTTTAAGCACATGTTTGCTATTGTTAACACGATTGGTTAGGTTTAAGGTAGGGTTCAGTGTAGGTGGTACTACATAAATGTCGCAAAAGAGCCACTCCATTTTTCATTTTCGAACTGCCGCGATACCTACAACAACCAGTGTAATAAAACGTTACCACATTCACATTCATTTGTTTTAAATAAAACTGAATGTGTTTTTAGCACCACTCACTGGACATTTCACTTTGAAAGTGTCGCAAAACTTACAAGAAGCAATGTAACATCATTTTGAAGAAAATTATTTTCCAGTGAGTCTGGGTTGAAGGCACCTATCTGTTCTTGTGCACATCAAGAGTTTTGATTCCCATCAACAATACACTCACAATCACAGCTTCCTATCACAAAAATTACTTTATCCTAAATCTGACTTTGCTCATATTACATATAAAACCTAGATGACTCTGACGAATGATGGACAGTAAGCCACGATTGAGGAACCGCTCACGACTCAAGGCTGTCTGATAGAAATGCACTTAGACAGTCATTTCTGACCTGAACCGCCAACATTTTCTCAGGACAGAATTTCTGTCTGCACTGCAGCGATCCAGAGAGCCAAAATGACATTATTCATCCTTAGCTTGCTCATGTATTTCACATTTACATCCTGCGAGAGTCCTGACACAGTCGTCCAAGCACTTTAGGGCTTGACTCTACTGCGAAGACAGAGCAACTCAGCTTCACCTTTCCAATGCTGCCTTCCCGTCGGTGTATTTTAACACTTTTTCCCCACCAAATTTCACATGGTCTATGTTAAGGCTCAGAAGGAAGATTTTTTTAAACATGTGTTTGAGAGAGATATCAGGAGAGAGAGCTGGAGGTGTGTAGGCACAACTGTAGCTTGTACTGCTGGCCCTCCTTGCAAAAGTCAACAGCTCTTAAACATGATAGTTAAAACTTCTGAGGTCCTGATAAAGAGCTATTACAGTATAAGACAAGTCAGTATAATAATAATAATAATAATAATAATAATACTTAATATTTATGATACGAAATGTGAATAATTGTTCTTATTATTGTTCTTATATTGAAATTATTATGAAAGTTAATTTATGACTATTATTAAATAATTTATGATGATCAATATTAGAACATTATTCATAATTATAATAATGAACTTTCTATAGTCAATCAGCATTTACATCAATAATTAATTTACATTAATACTGCAATTAATGTTTAAATGTATTTTTTGCATCATATCTTTGTTAAAATATTGAAAAAAATAAAAACAATAATAATAATCAGCATAATCATCAACAACAGCAATAATAAACAACATTTATCGACAACAGCTGCATTCTAATTCTAATTATTATTATTATTACTACATTATCAATAATAATAATAATAATAATAATAATAATAATAATTCAACTTTCAGGAATTTCTCTAGTCAATCATCATTTAAATTAATAATTAATTGTCATTTGGTCACAAAATGATTATTAATTGTCACAATTAATAATAATGTTGTTTGTTAATAATTATTTAAAAAATGTGCTTGCCTTTGTACCATAACATTTTTAAAAAATATATTTAAAATAATGAACAATAGAACTAATATAAATACTAATAATTATTAGTATTATTAGCACGATCAACAAAAATAAAAATAGTATTTATCAGCAACAAATGAAAACACTTTAAATATTCAGTAATAGTAAACAATAAATAATACTTCACCTATATTATTATTATTTTTATTATTTTAACATATTGACATTATTATTATTAACAATCTTAGCTCTGTATAAGTTCTCTAGATGTTCTTAGCGGTGACTCAGCAGTAATTCCTGGGTGAAACTAATGACATAAAAATCTGTTTCAGGATGTGTCTGCTTGCTATGCAAAAGGGGCTGTGCCCAAAGAAAGTATAATCAGACTTGAAGTGCATGTCTAATTGTATTTGATTACTGTGCATCAACCAATACCGAGGTAAAAATACTTTACATTTTGTGCAAAAGTGAGACTCCCCAGCAAAAACACAATGATGATGCATTTGAATACAGATTAAGAGAAAACAGAGCCTTTTGTCTAGTTTTTTCTGCTTTGTCTGCCTAAAAGATGGCTGTCTGTGGGAAATTTGTGATGACCTGTGAAAGACTCTAGAGTCTTCTATGTATTTATATCGCTTTGTCTGCTGTAAATGGATACTGTTGTCATTACCAAAACAATACAAATTATTCACAAATGTATCCTCAGTAAGAACTGCACTGTTGTTTGAAACAGTATCTCTGAATTGCAGGGTTGCACATTAGAGGTTCAATGCAAATGCAGACACATCACTCTTACACAAGTAAAAATAAAGTAATGTATGGTAAAAGTAAAAATATATTGCGGTGTTAAGGTATGCAGTTAATCGTTAATATAAATGATGACTGACAATAAAAATGTCCTGAATCCTGAAATTTTATTTATGATTTATTTACAACTAACGATTATCTGCTTACATCAGTGTATTTATTAATATTATTAAAAAAATTAAATAATCCTGAAAAATTATTTACAAATTATTATTATTATTATTAAATTCTAAATCTCATGAATCAATTTTTAGGATCTTCTAGTCAATCATCATTTAAATTAGCAATTAATTGCTTACTTTAATACCACAATTATTAGCAATGCATTGTGCCCAATGTAAGCATACTATCGGTCAATGACTGCGCTTGTAGTGTCTAGTTCATTATACATGGCCTTCAAACAGAGGTAAGTCAATGGATAATGCATTACAATTAAAATGCAAAGCGTGAAAGTAAAAATAACCTTTCATTGGGGTGGGGAGGGGCTCCTCATTGATGATTCATCATGGAATAACGAGGTGCCCTTTTTCTGCCATCATAAAAATGGGGCCATATGCCAAATCATGCAAAACATATGGAATTGTCATTATTACAGCCAACCTTTTCAGCTACAGCCTGCAAGATATTCATCAAAGAAAAGCCCAAAAGCTCTTAAACTAGTTTGGTTTGTGATGTGAAAAGCCAACACAGTAGAAGGGAACATCGTTTCAGCGTACAGACCAAGGTCAACTTATAGTGCATCCTGCCACTCTGCCAAACAAGGCCAGAACACTAGATAGTGATCTTCCCAGGGGAGATCGACAAAAAAGCACTTATACTCACTGAATGCTTGCTTCTAACTTAAAAGCACATGTTTCAACCCTTTTGTCCTTCACAAACTATTCACTATCGGACAAATGAGAACCGGTTCACTTTTGTCACATGAATAAATAAATAAATAAATAATCCCTATAACTATTACTACTAATAATAATAATAAAATTAGATAAATATTTTTTTTTGTGTAGTCAATCATCATTTAAATTAACAATTAATACATAAATATCACAATTATTACCAACGATTGATTATTATTTTAAGTTGAAGTTCAAGATTTTCCATTGTAAATTATTTAAATGTAACAATTTAAATGCAACTTACATTAACAATGCAATTATTAATATGTTTTAAATATACCATAAATGTGTAAAAAATAATACTGAAATGTTAAAAAGTTGAAATGATAACAACTATAATAATCTCAAATGTCATAAATCAACTAGTTAGTCATCATTTAAATGAACAATTAATTGCTTTCATTAACACCACAATTATTACCATAGATCATTATTTTTAGATGTACCATAAATTCCTTAAA
>NW_015554063.1:937890-942065 GCF_001515605.1 Sinocyclocheilus anshuiensis
GTGAAATGCTCTGGCACTGAAGGACCTTTGAGTAAGAGCCTTTCTGTAATTTTCGCTTAATTAGTCGAACACATCCTGGAGTCAAAAACAAGGACAACTAAACATTGAGAGTGCCTCTTGACAACATTTTTCTGGCATGCAAAAGTCTGCCGCGTTAATTCTTTCCACCCTTGGGCCATAAAGAGGTCATGCCCAGCTTCGGTTATTAGACGTGTGGAGATGCGGTTGCAGTTGCTTAAATATATCTCAAGAAGACTGGATGCTCAAAAAAAAAAAATCAGACAGGAAACACACACACACACACACACACACGCACACGCACACAGACACAAGAAAATGTGTGGCTAAAAGTTCTCATTAACGTATTAATTGAGAAAGTTAAGGGCATATGCCTCTTGTCAGGTTGTTATAAAACAGGACAAGACTCTAAGGAATGTCTGCAAGATGAAGAACCGGTGAAATCTGCCCACAGGAGGTGATATTACGAATCTTGGCAGCGGATCAATACATCCCTGCCTGGTAGACCCTGGCCATCGAGTTTTCAGCGTAGCATCCACCCAGCAAAGGCCACTGTAATGAGCTGAGCCATCTATTGGGCTCCTCCAAATTACCCCGTTGAGGTTCGTCTGGGGAATTAAACGGGAGAAGGAAGATGCCCCAAGGCAGAATTATGCTCCTTGGAGCTCTCAATCACCACACATTACCATCTAATAATGCAGCCTCTGTCTCCCGAGAGCCACAGAAATGTGCCATTGCTCAGCAATTAAGCTCTGAGTTGTATACTGTTGACACACAGCTATTTTGCCACCTCATTCCCAAGCGCCCCTTTTCCCCTCCGCTCCATATCAAGACCTCTAGGTAGCCTCTAAACGGGACGTCTTGGACCATTGTGTTCTCCTAAAATATATATATATATATATATATATATATACACTTTTGACTCTTCACTTTACTTGAATCATTCTCCAGCATGCTGAGAAAGCATCAAGTTAGTTTGTAATATAGAGGAGCCTCTGAAGCCTCAGTTTTGCCCAGGAGGTTGGTTTAAGATAGCTTACTAAGACAACAACGTCCCAAATATATATTTTTTTTGTTCCCTTTATGACCACTGCATACAAGCAAAAATGTTAAAGACATTCAACATTCCAACTCATTTTCTTTCTAAAATAATGCTCCAATCATTCACTTAAGAAATCATATTGCTGCATAAAGAAACGCGGGGGACTGTGGAGATTGTCTGCATTGAATTTGATGATTCTGCATCAGTGCTTTTCAGTTCCCATTAGAGTAGATTCATTTTTGCAAATGCTATTGAGCATATAACACCTAAGTTTTGACCTTATGACCTATGGTCAATTGCATAAGACCTTTTAATTGGCTAATGCATTGTTCATGCATACAGGGATTTCACGTCTGGCTGTTATGATCAGTCGTGTGGGCGTTCCTACTGCTGGATGCTCTAATGTTAATAGCGGGCTTCACATTTGATGCATTGCTGGTAAAAATTTCACATTTTGACAACAAAACTGCTAATAATGTACATCATGAAAGGGAAAATGTTTGTATATAAATTGCAGCAGTGCATAATGCATCTTATCATGAAGAAGATGAATTGCATGAGTCAAACTTTCTTAGAATGTCTACAATTTCTAACATGACGTTTAGTGCATGTTTTTTCTATTAATAAATCTCTTTATGTTGGCAAAAACAAATCATAGAATAGCAAAATCACTCACAGTCACATTACAGCGTGATCTCATTATTCCTAGGTATTTATACATAACATTCACACATACATTTTTGTGTTTGGATATACACTGAAAATACTGGCAACATTCAAAGCGCCAAAGTATTTATGTATACACCATTTTAGAGAGTTTAAACAATTATAATATCAATTAACCATCCATCCAGTCCACCAATTAATGTCTTGCGAAAACCTGTTTGAAAAGCAGTTTGAACACTCATTCTGATGGCACCCATTCACTGCAGAGGATTCACTGGTGAGCAAGTGATGTACATCTTAGTAAAGGATTTGTTTATTGCTTTGATGATTTGTGGATTACTTGTGGATTATTGTGATGTTTTTATCAGCTGTTTGAACTCTCATTCCGACGGCACCCATTCACTGCAAAGGTGAGTACACTCTTAAAAATAAAGGTGCTTCAAAAGGTTATTGCCATAGAGGCAATAAATGCCATATGCCATACAGGAACCATTTTTGGTTCCTCAACGAACCATTCAGTCAAAGGTTCTTTAAAGAACCATCTCTTTCTTACCTTTTTATAATCTGAAGAACCTTCTTTTGCCACAAAGAACCTTTTGTGAAGCAGAAAGTTTCTTCAGATGTTAAAGGTTCTTTATGGAACCATTTAGACAAAAAGGTTCTTCTATGGCATTGTGAAGCACCTTTATTTTTAAGAGTGTAAGTGATATAATGCAAAATTTCTCCAAATCTGTTCTGATGAAGAAGCAAACTCATCTACACCTTGGATAACCTGAGAGTGAGGAAATTTTCAGCAAGTTGTCAAAATGGCATGAGTGGACAGAGATGAGAACAATTTGCTCAGAAAAATAATTAAAAAAAATGAAAAAGAAAATGAAAAAAGACAGTCTATTTTTAAGTCACAAGCAATTTTCTTGCCTGCAGAGTCTGTGGGTTTATTCACAGACAGCCCAATAAGTACCAAAAGAGTTAAAACTTAGTTTAGAGAATCTTGACATCCATTTTAGATATCAAATGCCTGTCTGTAATGGGCATAATTGCATGCAAAGCATGAAACTGATTTGGGAAAATTCATGCTCCTTACTGACACTTGGGTTTTATCAATCATTTAAAATGGAAAAACTGTGCCATTATTGCACACGTCCAGACTATCAGATCAAAGAGAACATATCGAGCAGATGTAGAAATGAGTCAAGACGTCACCTTCCCACCTTCGTTCTGGAACGTCAATCCGACATCTAGCCAAGTCGCCTACGCTCCTAAGGTTAATGCAGCAGATACCAGTTTGTCACTACAGCTTATGTGAGATACGCTGTTCTTTTTTTAAATAAAGGTTGGAGTTGTGGTTATATTTTTGGAATTAGTCTGACATTCTGTAAAAATAAATAAATAAAGTAAAGATTTGTATTATTCTGGCTTGTGCTGAAATTTCTAGTCTACAAACTGAAGGAGGAAAAATAAAAAAAGTATTTTATTTATCTACAGATAGAGCTGACACTGTTGAACAGAAGCAACCTTTTCTTTTTGCCATTCTATACGTCCCGATGGAATATTGTGGTTTTTAAACCCTCAGGCAATGCTCCAGTATGTTGACCTCATCTATATCTGTTACTTCTGTAGTGAAGCTGGGTGCAGGACGTAGTCAACGATAAGAGTTTCATTCTGCCTTACTCGATCACACTTCTGAAGCTCCTATTTTGATTTATGCTTTCTTGCATCCTAGAATTTATTTAAGGAATTTTTAGTATTCACAAAGTTGTGGTGTTGTTCCTCACATATTGATTGTCCAAGATGCCCTGGGGCGCCTTGAAAGAATTTAAAATAAGAAAATAGCTCAGGTGGAGAAAACTAGTTTATCCAAGTTTCTTCTAGAAAGGGCACCAGACTGGATTTGCACGCATTGAAATTCTGCTGTATAAGCCAAAAACTGGAAGTACAAAATTAAAAGTGAGACAGAACTGTAAAGATTTTTGTACAAAAACTGGATTGACTAGAAGTCAGCTGGATGTCACCATGCAGAACTCATCCCAAAAAAAAAAAAAAAAAAAACAGCAAGCGATAAGCTGTCCATCTCTTTAACATCTTAATTATTTCTCCTAGACATCATTGCAACGACATCAAGAACACAGAGAATTTTGTTGGAAGTCTCCTGCTTCTCAGAGAGAAAAAGACCCCTGCAGTCTCACACATTTCCTTCAAAAGAGATTTCAGAAATGTCACAAACCGTGCTTGGATTTGCCAAGATGCCAAAGTCTGCAATCAATAGCCAGATGTTAAAATAAACTCAAATATTTCTCATTAAATTCTACCAAAACCAAGCTGTCTGAGTTTTGCTATCCAAATATTCCTCAAGTTTAGCAGGAACAAATTTTTGCATTTTATGAACATAAACATAAACACACACACACATTTTAAATCATCATATTTATTTATATATATATATATATAT
>NW_015554063.1:942181-973276 GCF_001515605.1 Sinocyclocheilus anshuiensis
GAATTAATATAATATAAAGAAAAGTGAACACACACACACCTATATATATATATATATATATATATATACCGTATATGCCTAAAAAAGGCAATTTGAAATCATCAGATGACTTTAATGCTACAAATACCTTACATCACAAAGACATGATCTTTGGAGGAATAAAAACAGCACATCTAATGCACTGTAGGATTTATTAGCTTAATCCAGGATTATTGTGCCTGTTTTGATGGTTAATCAAGCATTGGCTTATGCCATGGTGACATGGGTTTGCAAAATACTTCAGACTTAACAAAGGAAGGAGGAATTTAATTATCCAAATTGAAAAAAAGGCAGAAACCACATAAGAGCCATTCTCTGGTGTTTCTCTCAGCGATATCAGATGTGAGAGCTACTGTACAATACAACTGAAGTTCTCTTTCTTAATGACACGTACCCTTATCAAAATGCATTCATTACACATGATTAAAACACTGATCCTCTCATCCTTATTAAGATCTTAATTTGTTCGGCATGTTGAACTTCTCTATTCTTTCGCGTAAAATCTAGCCTCATTACTCAAAGAAGTCAGAGCGTTAAGTGTCTATACTAACACATTAACAATCAGCCGTGAACCATGACTGCTTTATAATGGTAATAAAATGTGCATATTTACAAAACAGAGTGAAGACCAGAGAAATTTATGATCCATTTATGTCATGTGATCTCACATCATCCCTATGTGGGCATGAAATGTGCATTCCTGCTTCACTTACCTGCGAAATAGTCATTTAATTGTATATGTATGCATGTATTTATTTATTTTAATGCTGCTATGGTACTGCTATTATCTAATGCAAATAGTACTTTGCAAACCAAGTTTGTTCTAATATCAAAAGTTGTGTGTCTAATCAAATCTACATTACTTTTAGTTGAAATTCATCTATCATTTGGTAAAAGCCAGACATATTGGAAAGATGCTAGCATCTGTTTTTGCATTTGCACATATTGAGCTGCCTAATATAACATTTGGCACAATGTTTGTTCATCATGATTTTAATAAAATCAAGATTTCCATCACATATTTTTGTTTACTTTTGTACAACGAACAGCTCTAATACAGTGCTGGATCACAATTTATCAGAGCCAGATGTAAAATCCGGGTCCTGAAGCGAAAACCAGTCGAGAAGCGAGGAGTATATATGTATATTATTTAATAAAATCCTTTGCACTGCATAATCTGAGGTTTTGCATGGTATAAGAAATGGCTTTTCATCCTCAACATATTTTATTTTTCACTACAAATTACTGTAATATGTTTATGGCAGACAAGTAATTTGCACACATAACAGAGAGGATGCCGGGAAGATTAATACCCCACTTTATTTTAAGCGAAAATGCTTATTACCACAGAGACTGCCTGGGGAGAAACAGATACTCATCTTTCATTAAAACATCCACTGCTAAATGCACTCGGCCTACAGCTTTGCACAACATCCATGGACCTGAAAACACACTGGCTGTTGCTTTCTGAATGTGATGGATGTGATTATCCAGTTCAGTGCAAATGAACGATGCAATAACCAATGATAGCTGGCCTGCAAAACATAAGATCTGCTCAGACCAGTTCTATTAAAGGCTCAGATACCTTAAAGGTATAGTGCACCCAAAAATGAAAATTTGCTGAAAATATACTCACCTTCATGCCATCCAAGATGTAGAGTGGTTTGTTTCTTCATCAGAACAGATTTGGAGGGAGGAATTTAGCATTATATCACTTACTCACCTTTGCAGTGAATGGGTGCCATCGGAATGAGAGTTCAAACAGCTAATAAAAACATCACAATAATCCACAAGTAATCCATAAATCATCAAAGCAATAAACAAATCCATTACTAAGATGTTTTTAACTTCAAGCCAGCAAAAATATGAGTCCTCTATCAAAAATGTTGCTTTCTCCAGTAAAAAAAGTGGTTTTGTCTGAATCAAGAGAGAAATATACCCAGATCAAGCATTGCTTACAAGCAAAGTGTGTAGATTACGTGTGGATTGTGATGTTATTATCAGATGTTTGGACTCTCATACTGATGGTACCCATTCACTGCTGAGGATCCACTGGTGAGTGATGTAATGATACATTTCTGTTCTAATGAAGAAACAAATACAACTATCTTAAATGGCCTGAGGGTAAGTGAATTTAAAGCAAATATTCTTAATTTTGGGTGAACTATTCCTTTAATTAATTATTTGAGATTAGGATAATTAAAAAAGTGATGGATCAGACCACAATACTATAATTTGGACAAGTAGATTAAACAAAATAATATATAATTTAAAGTCCAGTCATGCATGTATCTTAAGCCAAAAATTTGGACTCAGTTTGAATAAGCCTGCTAGTGAATGTCACGGTTATCAACATTTAATTCAATGCCACAGAGAGCAAAAATACTGTCAAATATGAGGTTGAGGTGAGGTCAAACAAGCCTGAGCACTCTGTATGCATAAACCAAAAGTGTTAACTTTGAATACTACAGTGTACAATCAAAAAATAACACAATCCCATGAGTGAAGCAACGCTTTCATCTCTCAATGACCTCTGATAATAAATGCTGACTTACAAGACTAACACTGCTCACTTTTGCCCTTACATAACTCCTCTCAAGTGCAACAAGTCATACTGAGATGTCTCTTCTGGCAGTCAAAATGCTCAGTTTTAATTAGTAACAGATATCACCCCCACAAATACCCAGCATTCCAATTGTCCACAAGAGTGTTTCTCTATCAGCAAAAACGGCCTTTACTCAGACAGAAAGAGCTGCAGGAGATTGCTCAGTATGTGTATCAGAACATCGGCTCTCATGACTTCAAATAAAACAGTAAATGTAAAGAAAGGGAAACTATTTCAATACATAAAACCTAGATTGTCTCATTTGTAAACAGGTGATGATGCTAGTAAAGCAGACTAACACAATCTATAGATGTTAAATGTTTAGGTGTATGCTGCTCTGATGCCTACGTATATTCCTTCTGAACGATTTGATTGGTTTTCTGATACTGATACTGGTTTTCAAAAGGAAGGAAAAACATTTAATTTGCATTTGTATTCGCTAGCTGCCTTGTACCCCTAAACTGAAACATAACACGTTGGAAGGAAATTCAGTTTATAATCTAGTACTCTTATTTTTTTTGACTATCAAGTCAGAATGAAGTACAGGAATAAAATTAACAAATGCTGCATACAAATGAGCTGTAGATGAAAAAAATGCTGCTGTACTTTGTAATTTTTCCTCAAGTCATTTGTAGCGCATGAGGGCTGCTTATGTTTATTCAACATGAAAATGCTCCAAAATTCCCAGAGTTCTTTTTTTTTTTTTTTTTTTTACAGTTAGTAAGCCATGTAAGGCTGATTCTTAGCCTGCAACAGGAAAAAAAAACATGTATAGACATCATATAGTTATACATATGCTAGTGTACTCTTAAAGGTGGGGTAAGCGATTTTTCAAAAACACTTTAGAAAACTGATTCGGGCCGACTAGCAAAACAAACTTGTAGCCAATCAGCAGTAAGGGGCGTGTTTAGGCCTACTACATGAACTTTTAGTGGATATACAATTATTAAAATATATAATTAAAAATGCAATATTTACATTCCGTTCCTTTTCCTGCACAACTTGTCAAGCCATTTCATACACTCCGAACTATATTCCTTAATCTTCAGTTACTGTAATTTGAAAACACTGTTGTCAGTTTGTTTGCATGTTTGTTCATTTTATTTTTTTCTGATCACATGTAGATGAAAAAAAAACTTATGTGACAGTCAATACTTTTAGCAAGATAAATGACAGTAGTTTTAAAATGGCCAACAAGCCAATGTGATAATATTGTTTTGGTAGCGGCATTGATTCATCATCCTGTCTCACATTGATTCGTAATGCAATTTAAAGCAAGCAGCTCTGATGATTTGACCTCATCAACAGCTCTGCTCATTGTAGGGGACGAATTAAGCTCACTACTGTTATGATCTCACAGTCTCATACTGTATCAGTAATACAGCTCTGTAAGAAGCTGCATTTAAACATTTTTTTTTCTTACCATATCCATTGTTCAAGCTGGATAGGAGGATTGGAACATTGCTACATTGTCACAAAAATGATAAAGGTAAAAATGTTCTTCATAATTTCATAATTGATAAAGAACCTAACAGTATCCATAACATATTTAAAACAAACAAACAAACAAAAAAAAAACTTAAATCTATCAGGACATTTAATATAATTTGCAGTAAAATACTATTAAATGTACAGTTTTTGGAAATAAAAACAAGTCACCTTATAATTTACAATGGAAAAATGTAAACTTTACTTAATATCCTAATGATTTTTTGGCATAAAAGAAAAATCTATAATTTTGTTCTATACACTGTATTGTTGGCTATTGCTACAAATATACCCGTGCTACTTATGACTGGTTTTGTGGTCCAGGGTCACATATAGCATTACACTATATTGGGTGTCTGAGATGTTGAAAAGGAGACAGATTTATTTAAAAAATAAAATAAAATCAAATACAAAAATTAGATTAGTTAAGAATCTCTGCATTCATTTTAATATTTAAATGTATATACTATTTAAATTATGTTTACAGTAGTTTTAAATATGTTTAAAGTAGTAACAAAAACAAATGTTTTAAAGGCTCAAAAACTGGTGTAACCATAAAGTAAATATTTATGAAATATATTTTCATACACCTTTTCATAGACTTCAGTGCACATAATATCATAATAGAACATAACAAATATGTATAACTTATTTAAAACATAAAAGCTAAAAAAAAAACATTCTTCATAATATTCTTGACCACAATATTCATGATAAAAAAAAAAAGAATAAATGTTTACAATAAAAAAAAAGGTATTTTATGAGACTTTCTTCCTCTTAAGTTACAGTCTCTGGGCAGTTATACCACAACAATTTTGACTTTAAAACCCACAAAACTATATCAAATTATTAATTAAATATAAAATTAAACATAAAATTAGAAACATGTTCATCAAGAAGTCATTGTCAATATGAATACACACATAATGTCACTGATACTATTGCATGTGTTTTTCATGTGCATTTGCATACACATTAAATGTCTTTCTCAAATCTTATTCTTGCTGCACAGCATGCGGCGTCGCACTGTTTCCTGTTTATTTGTTTTTGTTATTTTCAATTATTGCGGATGAATGACACATCCGTGTAAACTGCCAATCATACGTCAGTTGTAATCGTCCTTGTCATAAGCACGGTTCAGCGATGTCAATCAAATTCACATTTCCTGGTGTTACCGTGACAAATTGTGTGTATGACTGAGAGGTCTGATTCTCGGCAGACTCCAGCGCTACAATGAAGAAACCACTTCTAACCTGATATACACACAGACTCTTCTGTCCCCTTCAACACCTGACAGATAATATTTCATCATTTTTCTAGATACGGAGTGTGGCGAGACTTTATGTCCAGGGGCACATAGTGTGTTTACACCCCTGGGTTGAGGTTGAATAGTGTCTGTGCTGCTCTGTCACTGGCCATATGTACACTTTTAGACACTGGTGTCCCTGAGGCATCATCTGCCTCGTTTCCTGAAGCACGTTACAACAAAAATAAGAGGAAATCGAATGGCAGTTTGGTGTTTTTGGCTGCCTCCTGTGGTGCCGTGCCACTATTTATTTCTCAATGTCTTAGCCTACAAAACAGCCTGGTCAAGCAGCAATCACAACAACCCTATGATGTAAAGGTTAGGAAATGCCCAGCGTGCCTGTCAATGGATTGAGCTGATACACACTGCGGAAAATGTAATTAACAAAAATGCTGTGGTAAAAACCTGTAGGTGGTTAACAGGAAGCTCCCTTACTATATATATACGGTGGACATTTAATGTAAATGTACAGTAACATACTGTTAAATGTATACTTTTTGACTGTCAAAATAACAAGTCATCTTCAAATTTACAATGAGAAGATGCAATGCTTCACATGTGACAATTCACATTTGGTTTTTCATCGAAATAACAGCTTCATATTAATTATATACATTGTTACACTAAGGTTTATTGCATTATTTTAGTGTCATGAGTTACCATGAGGGTGTTTTCTATTTATGTGCATGACACTACACAATTTCTATGTATTAGAATTTACTTCGGAATAACTACTTAAATGTACTTATGTGGAATAGTTACTTTTGATAACCTTCTTTATTCTCTTTATCACCAGTGTTATTACAGTATGACTGCTCTCAGTATAGGATCAAAACAGAGTTCAATAACAGCAGGTTAAGCTAATTCGCCAAAAAAAGGACTGTTGGGTTTACTGGTTTATTTCTTTTCCCATTTTTGCCTTTTTTAAACCACAGAATTTGTTTATCTATGCATAACTTATTCTAATATTTTAGCACAAACTCAAACATTGTTTTCTTTTTCTTTTGTAAATTACAACAGTTCCCTTTCATGGGAACTTCGAACTGCGTCCTCTAGGGGTCGCTATGGGGAACGCCTCGTCGTGACCCATGTCTGAAGCATACATTGAAAAAACACCAACTCGTTGGCCGGCGACAGCCATGACGTCACTACCGGTGCGACTATAGTATAAATAGGCGCCGGGAGCACACATCATTGTCTTCTTCGTCTTCATTGACTGTTCTGTTTGAAGCGTGAATTTCCAAGGAAAAAGTAAGAGCTATCTCTATTCATTATGGCGAGCACTAGCAGAGCGTTTAGAAGGTGTGTGCATCCGTGTCATCGCTATTTGATTCAATGTATGCTTCAGACACGGGTCACGACGAGGCGTTCCCCATAGCAACCCCTAAAGGACGCAGTGTCTCGTTCCCTACTCAGGGAACCATGGTTACATAAATAACCTGAGACGTTTTAAACTGTAAAATGTACAGGTTGTTCTGTAAAGTTGCTGGCATTTTTGCTGTATTTTTTTTTAACAGAATTACTGTATTCTGGCAAGCACAGCTGCCAGTTTTATTCTGTAAAAACAGAAGATTTTTTTAAAACTGTGTATTTGTTTATTTATGTGTAACTTAGTCCAGTATTTTAGCTCAAGCTCAAAACTTTTTTTTTCCATTTTTGTAAATGAAAACGGTTTTAAACTGTAAAATGTACAGGCTGTTCTGTACAGAAAGATGTTTGCATTTTTGCTGTATTTTACAGTATATTTGTTTATCTCTTCTTAACTTAGTCTATTATTTTAGTTTAAACCCAAACCTCACTGCTCAAAAAAGAGAACGTGAAAGAGAGGATTAACAGCTTGTATTTCTCCTTACAGCACAGGTCACTACACCTCCTTTGGATTCACAACATGTTAAGGTCACGAGGGAGCACAGATAAGCATATAGATTATTGTTAAATAGGAAATGCCAATACAAGGCCATGCTAAGCCATGCTGTTTTCTTTTAATGATCCTCTTTGAGATCCTAAAGGGCCGATAAATGACTGGTGATGGGTGGTTAATCCTGTCTATAGTAAACACTCCAGCCTGGCCAGGTTTTATGCTCATCTCTCTTTATCCAGGTATCATAATTTATTGATAGAAAAACTTGCATTCGTTTTCCATAAGCCATCTGTAAATTGGAAGTCTGCCTCTCATAAAACGATCTGCTGATACAAATATGTATTGCATTCTGTGCTGTGCATTCAAGTGTTACATAAGGGAGATTTACTCTCTGAGCTTAATCTGAAATACTGATGTAATGATTAGTCTTTATACCGTATGGAATTCTTATGGTACATTACAAAATTCATACGTTCTGTAATACTTTAAAAGTTGAAGCAGGTAGAAACTGGCACCTGTTTAAAGCCAAAAGTGCTTTAAAAGATACATAATTTCATAGTTTCCTCCTAAATTAAAATGATCACATTAACTCAGATTCTTCGATATGGCACGCTTATATAATCGCACTGGGTTATACAATCATTTATGTAATCATGATCATTGAGGGATATTCTGATGGAATATCCCTTTTGGCAGAAGGCTGGAGGTGGAACTTTAAATTCAAGTAATTTTCAGAGGAAAACGATCCAGTTCATGTCTTCGGAAAAGCAAAACTATAATGCCATCCAAAAGCCTGAAAATCAATTATTTTGCAAATATGTGCCAAGATGGTCTTTGGCACATCAAGATCAAGGCCATTAATATGTTGATTATGTTAATTAAACAAAGATGAAAGATTTCCCCACATTTAAAAAAAAATAATAATTTCAACACCATTATAAAGAGTTGTCCACTACTGTTCCGAGAGAGAGAGAGAGAGAGAGAGAGAGAGAGAGAGAGAGATCATGTGAGAACTGAGCTTTGCCATCACAGAAATAAATACAATTAAAATATAAAACACATATTTAAATAATATTTCAAAATATTACTGTTTTTGATCAAATAAATTCAGCCTTGGTGAGCACCAATGTTTTTTCAAAAACATTAAAAAAAAAAAGACCTTACTGAAACTTACTTAAAGAAACTTCCTGAAAATAGTTAAGGCTATGTTTCATAAATGATAGGGCTATTTGTTACTATTTTATTGGGGCAAGTTGTCACAGACATTTCATTTGTTGTAATTTTATACAAATTATTTAATTGAATGCAATTCCAAAACAATGGTTTCTGATTTTGCTGTTACATGTCCCATTTTTAATTTTCCATGAATTGTTTTGTTTCATAAGTGTTTCAACCAAGCTACATATTCTATAATTGTATGTTTAATGGTTGTTTCCATTGTGAAAGCTATAATGCAACAACTTGCCCCATTGGGCCACAACAGTAGAAATGTGTAGAGCAATTTACTTGCTTCCAGAAAATAAATAGATAAACAAATAAATGATTAAATCACAGTCAATGTTGGCGCTAACTAAATCATCTTAGTACCTTAATTAATGGCTTTTATAAAAGTTAGTTTTCAAAACAACAAACAAGATGTCTGCTAAAATGAACTAACTTAGGTTTTTAAAGCACATAGAGTGAAAACTGTGAGGCAATGAGTGAAAAGAGGAAGTGAGGTTTGTGGTTTGATAGTGCCTCCAGAGTCATAAACACTCAAGGTTGTCGGCCTTACACAGAAATTAATGCAGTCAGGTCCACTTCACTAATGAAAGAAGTCATGACTATTCTTCAATGAAATACATAAACACACACACAACATGTACACACCCCACACAACAACTCACATAAACACCAGAAGCTATCAAATTAATTTCTATAGCAGTGCAGTTTAAATCTGAATCCCTTCTGCAGCCCTGACCCGCTGCCAATGTATATTTAATCAAGATGAATGACCTTTTTTGTAGTCTTTGTGTTTTCCACAGCCCGACCAATGAAATACACGGCCTACGCTTTAAGTAATTGCTTCTGGAAGGCAAGGGAGCGGATTCATTCATTTCAGGACATTGAAATGTTTTCACAAACATGGATACAATGTGGTGGTAAGAAGTTTATCACAGTAACCATTTGAACCATGATGTAAAGAAGGTTGGGACATGTCTGAGGAATCTTCTATCTGCCATATTTTAAACCTCCCCCAAGCTTAAAGACATTAAACGACACAGAACAACATCAGATTAAGCTTGGTGTCTATGCATGATATAACGTCTCAGGTTACGTATGTAACCCTAGTTCCTCGAGGGAACGAGATGCTGCGTCGGAAACTCTAGGGGAACGCCCTTCAGCGTGACGGGCTCTGAACCTCGTGTGTAATCAGACCAATAGATGGGCGAGACGTCACGGCGGGTGACGTAATGACCAGGAAGCTATAAAAGCACGTGCGGTGAGACCAGCGTCAGCTCCTAGGAATGAAGCAAGCGCTGGCAGGGACGCCGGAAGTATGGCACCGAGACGCAGCACGAGAATGCCCATGCCGCCAGACTTCCAAGTCTCTACCTAGTGTGGAAGACTGCGCAACTAGGGCGAGAGAACGGAAGAGCCGGGAGTGGCTCGCAAGTCTAGACCATAAAACCTAACAAAGGTAAGGGGCGTGGACCAACCCGCCGCGTTGCAGATGTCCTGCATCGGAACACCCGCTAAAAAAGCCTTAGAGGCTGCCACACTACGAGTTGAGTGAGCCTTGACCCCTAACGGCGAAGGGAGATCAGAGGACTCATAACAGCTGGAGATGGCATCCACTATCCACCGACTGAGGGTCTGTTTAGTTGCCGGCAGACCTCTCTTAGGGGGACCGTAACAAACAAACAACTGGTCCGCCCTCCTCCAAATAAGACTCACAACTGACACACACAGAGCGCTTGCTGAATGACAAAAAGCTGACGCTCGTCTCACCGCACGTGTTTTTATAGCTTCCTGTTCATTACGTCACCCGCCGTGACGTCTCGCCCATCTATTGGTCTGATTACACACGAGGTTCAGAGCCCGTCACGCTGAAGGGCGTTCCCCTAGCGTTTCCGACGCAGCTCGAGTTCCTGAAAAGGAACTTGTTTGCTTAAACATTACGCAAGGATAAATGTAGCCTACTCCTCCGCTTCACGTCAGGGTTCTGATGACACTGTCAAGGGTTTATTTTGCGATAATGACCAGCTGACAGCATTATTACACAGCCGAAATGCACAAAACAATCATTCTAGCAACACAACAAACACGTTACATTTTTTAAAGCCCAGAGTTTCCAAGTTGGGAGAATGTCAGTGAGAAAATGTGGACGCAAACTGCAGCGTCTGTATTGATGGTAAAATTATTTTTTTTCTTTTACAATAAAACAACTACGTTGTATGCACAAAACACAATAGTACTGTACAATACAACACAATAGTAATTATTTAACTTCATAAATGGAATAAAAACATTAAAAAATCAAATCATCTTGTTCTGGGTTGTAATAGTTAGAAAAATAGCTATAAAACCATAAAAAACATTTCTTGAAATGAACTAAATATTAAATGAACTAAAATAAAAGCATTAAAAAACTTGAACTAAAAATGGAAACCAAGTATAAAAATAACAAAAACTATATATTTACATATTTAAAAACAACAGACACTAAGAAAATTGACAAATAATTACTAAAATTAACATGAAAGCAGAAAATATAAAAATACAATCTAATTCAAAATACTAGCAAAAAAACAATTGCAATTATACTAGAATAACACTAATGACTTGAACGCACCTGATGTCATAATTCTCAACTCATAAATATGAACTTCCCAGGAGGACATGAACACACCATGATATATGTACAGCGTTGCCATGGATGACAGTAAATATTTGGAAATACCGCTGAACACTGCCATTGACCAATCAGAATCAAGAATACCAGTGCTTAAACAATCCAAGAAAAGCATACAGCACACCTCTTGCAATTCTCTATGCATCCAACCATCCATTCTAAAGATATTCCAGTCACATCTTATGCACTGTGTAGGGAAAACAAGAGGTACATGACCAGATCCCTGAACCAAGTCATAGGCTCTTGTATGGACTCCTGTGCACTTCCTATAGTCTCCCAATACAATGTAATTTAACAACAAGTCAAACAGATTACTCATATGCATATACTATAATAAAAATATAGGAGGGAGTTTGTATGACATCTCTATACATAGCCTTTTGCTATTGTCCACATTCAGTTGTGCTCCACAGAGTCAAAGGAGGAGATAAGGGTCGGTCTTTCAGAGCTGTATCCATGTAGGAGTACAGAAAGGTGACACCCAAAGGAAAAAATGTGCTAGGAATACATAACCACATAAACAGAGAATAAAAAAGAAAAATAAGCGCCAATGTGAGCACAGAAAAGATGTCAGACTGACATTAAAACATTTATTCATATTTCGAGTGGCCTCTCTCTCTCACACACACACACACACACACACACACCTCACATTACTTGCATACAGGGTCAGGCAATAAATTGTTGACCAACTGTATAATGCATCAATGTCTGACTTGAAATGGTCAAAGAGATCAAGTCTGCTCTCTCTGGAATAAAGAATAACCTGCTTTCTTCTGCAACCGTGTTGCCATTAACATTTGAAAAGGGCACACAGAAAGAATAAAACACTAAAAAAGAAGAAGAAGAATGGATGCAAGCGAGGTCACGCCGGTGATTTAAGAGCCATGTACACTTTCATGCTGCTAAAATTACATGGCAGAGGCTTTTTATTTTTGCACTATGATGTCAAATAGATGAGACATAAACAGACGCCCTCTAAAACCTCCTCACCTCACCAAGGTAACATGCTGAAATAATATAGTTATTTACACCCAACAAATCTGAGGGTCAGTGTTGTCCTGGGAAATTTTGAATGCATGTGAATGAACAAAATGTACAGTATGAATTTCACTGCATTAGATAAAATATCAAACCAAGTGGTATCTGCAAGCATGTGATGCTAGACTTTTTCTTAGAGCATTTTCCAATATGACTTGTTCTGTTCATTAATTATTCTGTTTATTTATTGCTTGCTTGAAAAGTGTGCTGGTATGAACATATGAATGCATCATGTATGCTATGATATGATTTGATCTAATGGAATGGCATTTATGCAATTTAAAAATGTTGGGGTCAAAAAAGCATATAAGAAACAAGTAACAATACAATAAATAATAAAATAAGCAATTTATAGAACTTACGCTACCTTTGAAAATATCTCGATTATTTCTGATCTAGAAGTGTTTTATCTAGAACTGAGGTTCATTGTAAGTACTTTCCAAATCATCACTATATAATTATGCTTTCCCTTTGCTTATGCAACACAAGTTTTTGTCCTCTTCTTCCAGATATTCCCAGCAGGATAAAATTCTCTGAGCAATTAAAGGAACCCCTGATGCAATTAGAGAGCTTGATACCAATCTTTGATCATAAAAATGAAGACGCAGGTTGGAGGAAGCCGATGGCACTGTCTGTATACTCTCAGTTATATTGCTTGTAAAAGGCCTATTTCAATAAAAAAAATAAAAAAAATGAAGGAAGGAAAAATATAAATTGTGAGTCTCTTCTGCCCCCCTGTGGTCAGATGTTGCATTGGATTTATTAACTTTATCTGAAATGTCATTTATTTTGTATAAAATGTCATAATAATGTGTTTAAGAATAAATATACCCTCCAGATTATCTATGTCTATATTATCTATAAAACAAATGCAATAATTAAAGGTAGCATAAACAGTATTTCAGAACTGCACTCAATAATATAGCCTACTGTATATCAATAAAAGATCTATAATAAACTGCTTTATGACAACAACAAAACATTTCAATTGCTAGTCATTTTACTACCTAAAAATAAATAAATAAATAAAATAGTTATTCTCTAAAAATATTTTCCTTCCTACATTGTTATCAGATAAGAGCTCATATTTCTAAGATATCAAACAATCAATCAATAAACCAAAATCCTATCTCTGATGACCTTGCTGTTCCTTCCCCCAGAGCAGACTGATAAATGAGATACAGCTTGTAGAAGTTAAAAAAATCTAATATAAGTAATCAATGTTTGCATCCAATTGTATTATAAGCCTCCGCAGGAGAGCGGTGTAAATAAAGTAGTTTGTAAAGCTGACTTGGCAGCTCCACAAATCTGAGAAAATTCATACCATCTATGAGAAATCCCTTCGCATCTGACTCGCAATGAAAGCGTAGACTGAAAAATGAAATGGGTTATGAAAGATGACATGTTCTGTGTGGATACTATCAAAGAAAGAAACTTATTACCAAATTTAGGCAATGCTTTTCTCCTCTCTGAAATTGTTTCCAAAAAATTGAGGAAAGACCACATGGCTCCATCACAATTCCAGAGATAATGATGCCTTTAACAATGGCCTACAGTAAAAACATATTACCACAGATACCCCTCAAGTCACAAGAAGGACGTTCATAGGGTGGATAGGGCCTTAAAACTGCTATTAAATTTCAATAAGCGGTGTAGCTATATATTTCTTTCTTTCTTTTTTCCCCCATCAAAATCGACTACAGTTTTACAGATTCCTATATTTGGTTGTAATTCAACATCTGAGTTTTATATACATTTTCTCTTCTGATCGACTTTATGAAAAAAAAGTGTGAGCTCAAAAGAAGCATTCGTCATAAAACAGCATGACATTTCTGTCTTTGAGTCAACATGCTTTTAAGCATAATTTTGAATTGTAATATTACCATACACATAAATATATATTATAATTATATAAATATCATAATTATAATCAGTGTTGGGGGTAACGCATTACAAGTAACGCGAGTTACGTAATCAGAGTACTTTTTTCAAGTAACTAGTAAAGTAACACATTACTTTTTCATTTACAAGAGTACTATAGTTATAAAATAGATATGAATATGCATTAATTCATCTCACTCACACAAAAAAAAAAAAAAGATTCAGTATGTAACGTAAATAGTTACTTTTTTATGGAGTAACGCAATATTGTAATGCATTACTTTTAAAAGTAACTTTCCCCAACACTGATTATAATACATATATGCTTTACAGTTACAAATTAACAAATACCACAAAACATTGCAGGAATCTCTAGAAAATACTTATAGATGCTGAAATTGTTGATTGTTGCTTTCCCACCAAAATGATGTCACTTCCTGAAGGACGATGTCTTTTATTAATTAAAGGGATTTTGCACACTAGACTAACTGTTAACTACAACAAAGACTAAAACATTATTTTAGTTTTGAGTTTTTTTTTTTTTTTTCTTAGAAATTAGTGCACAGCACCGGGAACATTGAAAAATAAGTAAACATTACAAAAAAAAAAAATGAACAAAATTATTCAAGATTTACCGCAAATGAATGTTCACATAAAAAATAAATATAAATATTTAAAATGAGTATTGTATAGTTATCTAATAGGCATACAATTATATGTATGATGCAGATATGAAAATATACGGCATAGCAGGAATGACTCTTTTATAAATGCGAACAATATAATAAAATGTATTCGTTTTCACCTAAATGGTTTACTGTGGTAACCAGTAGGCTATTTGTTTCTCACCCAAAATAAACCACGCCCCCTGTAGTTGCCGCGTGTCCACTCTGACTGAGAGCTTGTGAGGGGCGTGGTTAGGTTCATCATAGCACCGCCTATTGCGGAACATGCAAGTCAGCTGATAATGTTGAAGGAACGCACAAGTTAGAATGAACATAGGAAATCAGTGTTGTGTGTTTTTGAGTACTTTTCTCTGTATCAGTATTTGTTTAGGTGAGGACTACGATTTGGATGATAAAACTGGATTAGGACGATCGTTTGATGGCATTGGTAGTTTAAGCGGTGGTGGGGTCAGTGTTTTACTTTAGTGCGCTTCCTTTTTCTGAAGGGCTTAGTTTACAGAAAACGCTAACATCTGCATAACAATACCAACCAGTGTGTTATAAATGTTTTTACAGGCGACCTCGCGTTTGCTCGTCAATTATGCTGAACCATATCGGAGTCAGATTCTAGACTATCTATTCAAGGTGTGTTTGCTTTGCTTAGAAAGGAATCGGATCAGACTATGTTTATGTAATATTATGTATTTACATTATAGACTGTATACATGTCAATTTGTATTTAACAGCCTACATTTGGAGCCTCATTACAAATCCTGAAGGTTGAAATTGGAGGCGATGCTCAGACTACAGGTATAGGGCACTTTCACTTTTAAAACGTATGTACAGTGAATGTTTATCCATATGACCTATTACATGTAATGTTAATCATTTACAGATGGAACTGAGCCCTCACACATGCACTATGAAGATGATGAGAATTATTTTAGAGGATATGAATGGTGGCTTATGAAGGAAGCCAAGAAGAGGAATCCAAACATCACCCTCATAGGTAAAAAAAAAATAAATAAAAATTAATATCTAACAAATGGATCAAACAGGGCAAGCATGCAAAACTACTTACAATGCTCTTGTACTTATGCATTCAATCCCAAACTGTAATTAGTAGTTTTCACCTTTAATAATTTATTTTCAATAGGTCTACCATGGGCTTTTCCGGGATGGGTTGGAAATGGTGAAAACTGGCCATATAGTTTCCCTGATATCACTGCTTCTTATGTGGTGTCCTGGATTTTTGGGGCCAAGCAGTACCATGACTTGGACATTGATTATGTTGGGGTGAATGCATCTCATCTATTTCAATATACTCTCAGTTTTTCTGTGGCCATATTCCTCATTAACCTGAACATCTGATTATTTATTTATTGCTCAGATATGGAATGAAAGGAGTTTTAACAGTAAGTACATAAAGGTGAGTACTGTCAGAGTCTCATCTTTCATAATAATGTTTTTTTTAAATCTTTCACAGTATTACTGTGTATATTTGATAAAATAAATGGAACCTTGACCTAAAAATCTTACCGACCCTAAAATTTTGAAAAGTGAAATGGTGTCTGTCTTATTGTTACATTGGTTTTTTTTTTATGCTTTTACATATGCCCGTTACATTAGGTTTTTTTTTTTTTTGACTCATATACAGCATGTGAAACTTAAGTTTGGGTCAAAAATGGCCTTGTATATTTTCTTTCTCTGCAATGTTTGCTAGCTTTTGCGATATACACTGGATAAAAGTGGTCTGGAGAGAGTTAAAATCATTGCCAGTGATAACCTCTGGGAGCCGATCAGCTCTGTTGTAATTGCTGACAAAGAGCTACAGGATGCTGTTGAAATTTTAGGGTAAATCTTTTTGATTCCTTATTAAAATGTACATATCCTGTTTTTAAATATGTATTAATGGGAAAAAATATGTATAATGACATGTAGATATGTTTAAAGTGTGGTGATGTGAGATCCTGATGTTGGAATGGTTTGACTGACAGGGTTCATTATCCTGGCACCAACACAGTGCCTGAGGCCCTAAAGACTGGAAAGAAACTGTGGTCCTCTGAAGACTACAGTACCTTTAATGACAATGTTGGCGGAGGCTGCTGGGCCCGAATTCTCAACCAGAACTATGTCAATGGGAAAATGACAGCGTATGACACCTCTGATATTATCCGAATCATGTAGCATTTCCCAGTATATAAGGAGAAATATCACACATATAAACATTCAGACATATAAACGTGTATATTCAATGATGAGAAAAGCAGTTTGTGTTTGCTTTTAGGACCATATCTTGGAACCTTGTTTCTAGTTATTATGAGGACCTTCCCTTTGAAAGGGATGGACTAATGACTGCAAAAGAGCCATGGAGTGGAAATTATGTTGTCGAGTCCCCTATTTGGATAACAGGTAATGCATTTTTATATACTCTATATATGCATAAATATTATATGCATCATATACATAATGTGTGATATAACTATCAAAGTATTTGATTCATAAAATACTATAAGCCCACACTACCCAGTTTACGGAACCTGGCTGGACATACCTGCAGACAGTGGGACACTTCACACATGGCGGAAGTTATGTTGCATTAACTGATGAAAGAGGAAATCTAACAATAATCACTGAAACTATGGTGAGACTTTTGAAATTGATTTTCCACACAATTAGCATAGCATGCACTACCGTTCAAAAGTTAAGGGTTGCAAAGTTTTTTTAATTTTTTATGTTTTTATATATTTTTGAAAGAAGTCTCTTATGCTTGCCAAGGCTGGTGAGAATAGCATTTATTTGAAGTAGAAATCTTGTCTCTTTTGATCAATATAATGTATCCTTGATGAATACAAGCATTAAAAAAAACTTTTGAACAGTAGTGTACATATATCCTCTTAATGGTCTTTATATTTGTATGAAAACACGTCATTTTATTTTATTTTTTAGACCCATGATCACTCTGTGTGTATAAGACCTCCTCTGCCTTCATATGATGTCACTGACCAGAATGTAACCTTCCATCTGAAAGGGACTTTTGTACGTGGACTTTTTTTTCCCCCTCTTTTTTGTGGTTTAAATGGTTTATAATGGATACAATGACTTGAAATGTACGTAATTATTTGGAATAACTTTTTCTTTTTTTTTTACAGGCTTCAATCAGTGAGCTGCAGGTGTGGCATTCAAGGTTTGATTTCAAGACAAACAAGACAGCCCTCTTCCAAAATATCAAACCTATTAAAGTAAGTATATACATAAAATCAAGATATTCATGATATAATCTCTTTAAAAAGACGGTTACACTATTTTAAGGTGTCCTTGTTACAGTGTAATTAACTACATGTACTTACTATAGGGTTTGGCTTAGTAAGTACATGTAACATGTAACAAGGACACCTTAAAATAAAGTGCTACCAAAAAGACTTAATATAAGAAAGTCTGGGTTCTTAAAAAATATAAATAGGTTCAATAAATTGATTATTCTAATAATTATTTACTTGTTATTTGAAATCTAATGTAATATCTCTGTGTAAACTGTGAATGCTGTAGGTAACTGAAGGGTCTTTCAGCATAGAGCTTGATGTTGATGAGGTATATACATTTACTACTGTACGAAACGGTCAGAGAGGGAGTTACCCAGATCCTCCACCCTCTGCTCCCTTTCCTAAATCATACAAAGATGATTTTGATGTCTGTAAGTAGCTTTTAATAGTTATTCTAATACTTTTCACACAGTGTGTGCAAATCTAACAACTTCGACTTCCTGTCTCCCAGCTGGAAATCCATATTTCTCAGAGGCTCCAAACTTTGCAGATCAGACGGGGGTCTTTGAATACTTCACTAACCAGACAGATCCTGGACCTCATGTTTCCACTCTGCGACAGGTAGTCACTCAGCGTCCGGTGACCTGGGTTGCAGATGCTGATCAGACAATAAGTGTTATTGGTGATTATCAATGGTGAGGATTTTATAACTATTATGTACACTACCATTTAAAGGTTTGGTGTTAGAAATGAATAATTTAATTCAGTAAGGATTCAGTAAAAATATTTATAATGTTACAAAAACATTTATAATGCTGTTCTTTTTAACTTTCTACTAATCAAAGAAATGTTAAGCACAAATTTTTTTTTTTTCAACACTGATAAGAAATGTTTCTTGAGCACCAAATCAGCATATTAGAATGATTTCTGAAGAATCATGTGGCACTGAAGACTGTAGTAATGGCTGCTGAAAATTCAGCTTTGCCATCACAGGAATAAGTTACATTTTAAAATATATTAAAATGGAAACAGTTGTTTAAAATTGCAATAATATTTTATATCACAAATTGTTCTGTATTTTTGATAAAGTAAATGCAGCCCTAGTAAGCCTGAGACTTATTTCAAAAATAGCAACAAAACTTTTAAATGGTCATGTACTTGTACGTAAATAGATTCTATGCAGTTAACAGCTGTATGTACTTACGATTATCAGGCAAGACCTGATGGTGTCATGTGACATATACATGGAGTCTGTGCACGCTGGTGGAGTCTTCATTGCTGTCAGAGTGAACAAAGGTGGAGGTGTTGTCTCACATTTTCATTTTTGGGTGAACTATCCCTTTAAATTGTTCAATAGTGACAGTAAAGACATCTATAATGTTAAAAAAAAATTCTATTTCAAATAAATGCTGTTATTTGTATTCACCAAATAATCATAAAAAATGAATCAAATCAGCATATTATAATGATTTCTGATCATGTGGCACTGAAGACTGTAGTAATGGCTGCTGAAAATTCAGCTTTGCCATCACAGGAATAAGTTACATTTTAAAATATATTAAAATGGAAACAGTTGTTTAAAATTGCAATAATATTTTATATCACAAATTGTTCTGTATTTTTGATAAAGTAAATGCAGCCCTAGTAAGCCTGAGACTTATTTCAAAAATAGCAACAAAACTTTTAAATGGTCATGTACTTGTACGTAAATAGATTCTATGCAGTTAACAGCTGTATGTACTTACGATTATCAGGCAAGACCTGATGGTGTCATGTGACATATACATGGAGTCTGTGCACGCTGGTGGAGTCTTCATTGCTGTCAGAGTGAACAAAGGTGGAGGTGTTGTCCGAAGCACAAGGGGAGTCTTTCTCTGGGTCTATGCAGATGGCACCTACAAAGTCACAAATGACCTCAGTAAGCATCTGAATAATAAAAGCCTTGTTTTTTTGTTTCCTTTTTTCCCCTACTGCTGTAAGTTTGACTAAGCCAGGTCATATTTGCCCTTTGATCCAACAGATGGAATGACGGTTCTTGCTGAGGGCATGTCAGGAACTAGAGCACGTGTGTGGTACACACTGACCCTTACAGTCAAGGTCTGTTGAATTATATATGGAAATGTCAGATTTGTACTTCAGTTGATCTGTCATTTATTCTGTGTTTTTAGGGAAACTATGCATCAGCAGATCTCGATGGCTATCCCCTGTGGAAGAATGCAGTGCTCTGGGAGCCACGACATGGATGGGCGGCCATAGGCACTAGTTCATTTGAACTTGCACAGTTTGATAATTTTGCTATAGAGGCCTTAGCTTGATGGTTTTTGGTTTGCCATTGTTGTGACACTGTAAACAAGCAGACTGAATCAAACAGGTGTGTGACTAATGTGATTATGAAGAGATTTAAAGAGTTGTTAATTTTTTAAGGTTTCAGTTGCATCTACACCCAATGTGCATTAATAATAATATTAATAACTATAATAATAATTGAAACCATTGGTTTGTTTTAAGATGTCTAGAGAATTGACAGTGTGAGTTTTGTGAACTTTTTTGTTGTTAATTTAATTTGAATCTATATTTTTTCTAATAAATGACTGTTAAGCTGTAAAAAAGATCTTGCATTGTGTGTCATTTAAAGTAGGGCGAGCTGTACAAAATTGCGACATGATAAAGCACTGATATGTGCTTTATATTTTTAGCTTCATTATGAATGTCTTACCACACTCCTCCTAAATGTAAATGTATAGTGAAACAATATTTGTAATTTTTATGTAATGATGATTTGAATAATGAACATATTTAGCTAAAGACATTGTGACAGTAAGATCACATTGTTTTGTGAAGTTTAAGTAGGCCTATATTACAAAACATCAAACCTAGAGCAAATTTCTCATGTGGAAAAAATTAAAATTATAATTTTGTTGAATAATGATAGTCTACCTGCTCTAACCAGCTTGATCCAAGTCTACCAAGTCTCTGCCCCATCAGCGGTTAGTCCAGATGATCAATCATCTAGCTCAGCTTGGACCAGATAATGACCACAACTGACCAGCATGATCAATCACACACAACCATCTGCCATCAGAAACGTATGTAATGTCATGTCTGTGGAGCAGCACAGCAACATTTAGACTACTGAGAAATATCCATGTTCTATGCGTTGTTTTACTTGATTTATGTTAGCTCATAATATTATGATAAATGTAACTTTATATATAAGGCTAAAGCTAGACTCTACCATCATAGGTCATAAATAATGCAATCACTGTAAGTGTACAAATATTAATTCTTTTGTCCGTATTTTGTTATCTAGACACCACCTTATTTTTTATTTATTTATGTAAATGATTTGTATTATTTATAGAGGCTTATGTTGTAAACGCTTCCAAAATCAGCTTTGTATTTAGTGTCATATACGCACGTTGAACCACGTGAACGCACCTGTTTCCTAGCAACAAAACAACAACAACAGAATGGCAGACAAGACTGAGGAGATGCCGCAAAACGCCCGACGTGTTTTTATTAACGATATTGATAAATATACATCGAAAAATATAGCAAGGGTAAGATTTATTTATTTATTTTGCAATATTATATATAGAAAAACTGGGTCACATGTTTTAGCTTAATAATTATAGACACTGCTTGAAATTAAATGTCAACTTGCAGGGCAGTTATGTCCATACGTTACTACTGTATATTTCGTTTACCCTTATTTTCCTGTCTTTAGATTTTAGACGCATGTGTGGTTGGTGCATCTCTTGTGGACCCTGGAGAGGCTGATGTGGAGGAAGATGACGACAGGCTGCATGATGAGCAACCAAAACTCAAAGGTGCAACCTTCCAGATTGTGGGAACAGTTTCCAGCCAAACAGAGGAGAAGTGCAGTTTCATTGCTGAAGAGCACAGCGTAAATAAATCACAACTAGCCTACAGAATTATGCAGAAGATATGAATTTTAGAAGTTGTTGTCAATTGTATTTTTCATCAAATCCCTTTTACTCCCCACCAGAACTTGAAGCGAGAAGACCTTCTACATCATCTAATGAAATGCGATGTGGTCATTTATAATATTACTCAGTATGCCAATCAGATAGATGAAGCCCAGTGGGCTGTGTCAGGTATCACATTTTTATTAAATCCATGTGCCATTTCTTGCTATAAATCTTTTTCCTGAGCAGATGCTAGTTTAATTATCATCCAATCACAGCTCTTCATGAAGAAATGGACCAGTTTTCTGGGCCCAAGATGTTTATCCTGGTGTCAACAATCATGACGTGGGCTATGACTAAACCAGCTGATAAAGTAGGAATAATTAAAGTGATCAAATAAGTACTCTATTGATCAGCATGCAAAACAAGATTAAAAGGTTGAATTAATGAATATTTTTAACTCCACTATAGGATTATCCAGAGATTCCTTTTACAGAAGAGCACTACAGGAGAAGAAAAGCACACCCCAACTTCCATGATCATATCGGTTTGGAGAAACTTGTGGTCAAATTAGGCAAAACTGTAAGCAAGAACCCCTTGCAGAAGAATATTTAGTTTTCCATTTTAGAAAAGCAATGCAATATTAAACAGCTGTACACACTATTTATAGTTGCTAATAATGTTTGCAACACTTCAAGTGAGCAGTACTTTAAAAGTGTGAAGTTCATATTTATTTATAAATGATTTTCAGAAAAGCTCCCAGTTCTCTACATATGTTGTTGCAGCAGGGCTACAGTATGGAATGGGAGAACACATCTTCCATTTATTTTTTAAGGTAAATCATATGCACATACTTTAAAAAGCATCACACTTGTAATTACTTTGTGCTAATTAAAGAGTTGAAGCTAAACAGTTGCTCTATGTAGATGTCATGGTTGGGGGAAGTCTCCCAGGTGCCCATCTTTGGAGATGGCTCCAATATTATTCCCACTATTCACATCAAAGATCTGGCAGGGTAAGTAATATTGTGAAGCTTTTTATGAATACTAAATTACTGGGCATTTACACCCCTTTGATTTGTATTCATGAAGGATCATCCAAAATATCATTGACCACAAGCCAAAGTCACAATACTTTGTTGCGGTTGATGATTACAAAAACACAATGGAGGATATCATAAAGGTGAGATTTTACACATTTAGTATGTATGTATGTATATGTATGTGTGTGTGTGTGTGTGTGAGAGACCCTGGACCACAAAACCAGTCATAAGGGTACATTTTTCGAAATTGAGATTTATACATGATCTGAAAGCTGAATAAATGCGCTTTCCATCGATGTATGTGGTGTGTTAGGATAGGACAATATTTGGCCGAGATGCAACTATTTGAAAATATGGAATCTGAGGGTGCAAAAAAATCTAAATATTGAGAGAATCGCCTTTAAAGTTGTCCGAATGAACTCCTTAGCAATGCATATTATTACTAATCAAAAATTACGTTTTTATATATTTACGGTAGGAAATTTGCAAAATATCTTCATGGAGCATGTTCTTTACTTAATATCCTAATGATTTTTGGCATAAAAGAAAAATCGATAATTTTTTTTGTGACGTGACGTATGGTGACCCATACTCGGAATTACTGCTCTGCATTTACCCATCCAAAGTGCAAACACACAGCAGTGAACACACACCGTGAACACACACCCGGAGCAGTGGGCAGCCATTTATGCTGCGGCGCCCGGGGAGCAGTTGGGGGTTCGGTGCCTTGCTCAAGGGCACCTCAGTCGTGGTATTGAAGGTGGGAGAGAGCGCTGTACATTCACTCCCCCCACCTACAATCCCTGTCGGTACGAGACTCGAACCCACAACCTTTGGGTTATGATTCCAACTCTCTAACCATTAGGCCACGACTTCCCCAAATAAATGATTTTCAGAAAAGCTCCCAGTTCTCTACATATGTGTCACGATGCACACACACGAGGAACGAGGAGACGCTGGAGAATACTTTACCAAGACTTTATTTTCAGGAACCAAGGGAGACGAGCTCAGGAAGACGTTTAACAGCGGACAGAGAACTTGGGACTGGGAACACTATTTATACACACAGGAGGAGGGGATGACGAGACACACCTGGGAGCAATGAAACACTAATCAGGGGAGGAACAGGAAACTAACCAAATAAGGTCATGGGAAGGCACATGGGGAGCAGGACACACACAAAACATGGAACAGAGTATGACAATATGTTGTTGCATCAGGGCTACAGTATGGAATGTATGGAATCAGGGCTACAGTATGGAATAATTTTGACCCATACACTGTATTTTTGGCTATTGCTACAAATATACCCCAGAGACTTAAGACTGGTTTTGTGGTCCAAGGTCACATATATATAAATGGTTCTCATTCAAAGAAATCTTCTTCCTCAAGGCAGTAACACTCGTACTTGGACCAGGAAAAACTCAGAATGTTACAAAAGAGGAGATTTATCTCACACGGGATCTGACGGTAAGAATCAATGCCAGTTGTTCTGACATACTACAGTGAAGATTATCAATATTGTACAGTTTTGGTTTTGTATTGACAGTTTTTTCTCTTCCACTTTCTGCAGCAAACAGATATTGATTCTTTGCTTGTCAACCTTCGTATTGAAGCAACATATCTGAAAGAGAATTTTAACATTCAGTGGGTGTCAGAAACTGGCATGGTTGAAAACATTGAGCGGATTACTGAAGAATACAAGCAGACTAGGGGATTGTTGGTACGCTGAAATACTCTAGCGTTTTTGATACTTCCTCTATGTTGAAGATCAGAGTTGGGATCTTTGACTTCATCAAACGTTTTACAGTATAAACAACACCTGTTTATATTTGTCCCAGCCCCTTCGTATCTGCATCCTGGGACCACCTGCTGTTGGGAAGAGCACTATAGCGGAGAGGATATGCAGGCATTACAAACTTCACCATGTTAAGCTTAAGGAGACAATCACTGAAACATTAGAAAACCTGGTCAGTGTTGTACAACACCCAGAATTTATTCACAACCATCAAAGCATGTTCATATAATTCAGATATTATTTAAAAAGATAGTTCACCCAAAAATGAAAACTGTCATCATTTACTCAACCTCAAGTTGTTCCAAACCTGTATGAGTTTCTTACTTCTGTTGAATATATCTGATGAAGATATTTTGACAAATGTTAGGAACCAAACTTGACTTCCAGTAGGGACAAAATAACATGGAATCATTGGCTACCATCAACGGTTACCAACATTCTTCAAGATACCTTCTTTTGTGAAATTCATACAGGTGGAACACCATGAGGGTGAGATAAATGATGACCACATTTTCATTTTCGGGTGAACTATCCCTTTAATATATATATATCCCTGTAAGTAAATATATCCCTGTAGTGACATCCTTTCTGTTTTTATGCATTGAAAAAATATCTTTAAATTGTTTATACTGATGATTAATTGAATCAATCAGGAGTCGTGTGTTGGTATGGAGGATGAGGAAAACGATCAGAGTGAAGCTCAGGAGTTTCTGGACACTCTGAAGGAAAACATAAATCAGAATGGAGGTTGTATATTTGTAATTTTTGATGTGATATATATTGAAATGATACATATTAAGATTTTTGTTGTTGTTGTTGTTTAGGACGGATAGATGACCAATATGTGATTCGTATAATGAGGGACAAACTCAGGACTAAACCCTGTATGAACCAGGGCTTTGTTTTGGACGGTTTTCCAAAGACATACGAGCAGGCGAAGGAGTTATTTACTGGTGAGAAATATGCCCCTTTTTAGGTGATATATTAACCAATTAAATCATTATTCTGATTAATAATACATGAGTTTTGATTTGCTGCATGATTATTTAAATTTTCAACAGGTGATGAAGAGCCTGAGGACTTGCGATCTAAACATGAGAAAAAGATCATTCCAGGTCTGTAATTAATTAATGTAAAGTATAATGCAGATTAGAAATGCCTTTTTTCTCCATCATAATTATTAGCCTTAAGATTTGAGTCTTGCATGACTGATTTGAATCGTATAAAATTCATTTAGCTAGACAAAGTGTTCAAAAGTTTAATAGTTGTAAAAGGAATCTCTCATATTACTCACCAAAAGTTGAATTTAAAAAAGTAATTTTTGCATGAGAGAGCTGTGCAGTCTTGTTCAGCTGAGTTTTACATAATGTGAACTTTTTCAGTGAGATGTTATATTTGTAGACAGATGAACTGAGAATATGACACCTACAACTCAGTTAAAAGATATACTTTAACAGGTGGCTTTAAACATTGCTATGACACTAGTGAAACAGTCATCTGTCTCTTCTTCAGAGTTTGTGTTCTTTGTCGACGCCACTGATGTTTTCCTGAAAACCCGCGTTCTGAATCTACCCGAGACTGTTGTAGAAGGAACTTCCTACACTCCTGAACAGTTCCTTCACCGCTTAGCCAATTTCAGAGAAAGAAATGTAGAGGATGAGACGTTGCTGAACTACTTTGAGGATCTGGAGATTCATCCTGAGCATTTAGGTAACGTTAAAGGAGTGAACCAAATCACATTTTAATGAAGTGCAGTAATACTACATCTGTTGATCTAACAAATACAGGCTAAGCATTAAGGTACGGTCACATTTACAAATTTTCCTGGACAAAATCCAGACATTTCACTATGAATCCACATTTACAAGCAAAACCAGTCCAAACTCGGGTCTAACAAATATGTTGGTGGGTTTTGATGTGAGAGAATGAAAGGAGATGGACTTTTTGACTGGAGTAAGCATTATTATAGATTAGAAGTGACCGTTAAAATGCTTTAATGAGGGATTTGTTTCTTACAAAAATGCAGCTTTTCACTTCACAAGACGTTAATTGATGGACTGAAGTCATGTGGATTACTTGTGGATTATTGTGATGTTTTTATCAGCTGTTTGGACTCTCATTCTGACGGCACCCATTCACAAGTGTGGCCTAAGTGTCCAAATACCTGTATATCTATTTTCCTTATTTCCCTTTTATTTCAGAGATTACAAGCAATGATGAGAGTGAATACCTGCTGGTCATAGAGAAGGTTTGCAAAAAGGTGGGCAAACCAAAGAACTATGGGATAATATTAGAAGAGGTGGAGGAAGAAGAGCGGCGGCAAGCAGAACAGCAGCTAAAGGAAAGGGCAGCACAAAGAGCCGAGGCAGAGCGCCGGGAGGAAGAAGAGGCCCAACAGAGAGATCAGCGCTGGGGGGAATGGGTAAGCACCTGCATTCCATCCTCTGATAACTACAGTGGATTCAGTGCATTGTTATAAACTTTATAAATATATAAAAATATGCTAATCTCTTCTTGTCTATGAGATGTTAGTGTGTGTTTGTGTGTTTTAAGAATCAGCAACTTGAGGAGGTGAGGAGACAAGAACATGACCTGTTGGAATCTCAGTCAGAACTTTTAAGGAACTATCTGATGAAGGATGTGATGCCCACTCTCACCCAAGGGCTCATCGAATGCTGTAGAATACGTCCTGACGACCCCATAGACTTCCTGGTAGGTTGGTCATCTTAATAATACTTATTAGATTCATTTGTTTTTCTGGAAGAATTGTCAAATTGTCACTCTTTGTATCTTTCAGGCTGAGTACCTTCTCAAAAATAATCCTGAAGGGTAATAAAACATGGACATTATTTGCCCTGGGGTTTCAGCAGCAAGTATAACTTTTTGTCCTAGAGAGGTTTATTTCAGTCTTAATGTTCATTTAAAATCTAAATCTTTAATACAGTCGGTGATTATGAATAATAATTATACTGTAATGCTGTGTGTAATGATGCAAATCAAATAGAAAACAATTTTATTTCACTGTGTTTATCTATCCATGGATTTAAAATGCAAAAAAAACAAACAAAAAAAACATTAAAAGGTTGATTGAATGAAGCTGTTAATTGGAAGTTCATTTGTGGAAAGTATGTCCATCATGTCATGATTAGTCTCATTTTTGTCCTCTGCTTTCAAAGGATAAATGTTACAAATGGCAGATAATTAACAGACCATTTTAGCTAGCACATAATTAATTTCATTAGTAAAATAAACAAATACTGCACTTTAGGAAGTGCTGTAGCTCCTTCAGTTCACCTTTTAATATGATAATACATTAACATAGTCCTTAGTGCCAGTTTCTCTGTTCTCAAATAGAAGACTATTATACTAACTAAAACAATGATACAATGCAGAAGGGCCACAAAGTGTGCAAGAGTCCAGTTTACAGCAGGCAATAACAGAACCCAAAGATATGAGGAATCATAGGGTAAACGGCAGCAGAAGGTGGCAATAAACAATAAACCGGGTTGGAATTTGCAAGTCAAGTGCAACCACAATAGATGTACAGCTGCTAAGGACGAGATTGTGTATGACAAAGCACAGGTGCTTGAGGTTAGGCAGAAATATTGGCTGTCTGTAATATGGATGGGCCCCGAGTGGAAACTGTTTATGAATCTGTTTATCAGCACTTTTGATGCAGAACAAACTTTTTAAAATATCAGCCCTTTGGGTCTCTAAGAGTGTCAATCTGAAATTCAGCTACTCAAATGGGCAAACATCAGTGATCGGAGATATGATAATTTAACAAGCTTCTCTGACTTTTAAATGTATTGAAAATATTGCATTAGGAAATAAATCCTATGTATATATGCTGTATATAACATAAGATATTTTTAGGGCATGTTTTGAGGCCAAAATTTTTATTTTGTTTTATTTGTATTTTTAGAAGAATATTTTATTGTACATTGACTTAGTTACCTAAAATGTCTACTTAAAAATCAATAAAAATATATACTTTAATATATACTGTTATATAAGTTCAGGGTCAAGATTTTTTGACAGAAAAATTAAAAGAACTGCATTTATTTTATTTTTATTTATTTTTTTTTTTTGTAACAAAATCTTTACTGTCACTTTTGATTAATTTAATGCATCTTTGCTAAAAGTATCCCTGCCAAAAGTATTAATGGTTAAGAATACAAGTACTATTTTATTAATTAAAATTATTTTTAAAATCTCACTAAACAAACTTTTGGTAAGCTACAATTCTTTCTTTCAAGACTTTAGCAGGTTACTATATAGGTATGTACCACTAGATGGCACTCCTACCCATGCAATACAACATATTTCTTTTCCTTTTGATTTCCCTCCAAGACCACTAAGATTGAAACATCCCATTTGACCACATACTGTCACTGTGGAAACATTTATGTATGTTAAACAGTTAGGCCTGAGATTATACTACTACTGCAAACCTTTATAAATATCAATAAGAACTTTTTTCCCCCACTGCATTGAACTATATTTGCACCTTTTGGATCAATAAAGCATGCCTATTGATATAATTAAAAAAAACAAATAAATTCAGCATCAAGTATAACTTCTGTTGTTCTGTTTTTGAGAGATTTTGTTTATTTCAGTCTTTAATTACTTTTAATGATAATTCTAAGGAATAAATACAATGCAAATCAAATAGAACAATGCATTTACCTACCTATGCGTGCACACACACACACAATTTATTTTTTCGTATTTATGTTTTCAACTATATTTGCACCTTTAGCTCAATAAAGCATACCTATTATTAGTATCAGGAGCTAAATGCGTCAAATGTAAGTACAGCAGTCTGTACAGTTGTGTTCACTTATGTCACTACATTAGAGACCGGAGTATCTCTGGCTGTAAAACAGGCAATCCAAAACCCTGTCTGCATTTGGAGGGGGGGAGTGTTTTGTTGCTTAGGAACAGTTGTGTCTGTGTCTCAGTGGGGGTCTCCTTGTGAATATCATTATGTTCCCTTCAATCGACAAAAATGACACATTTTTCTTGTCTGCCAATATTTATCATTGGCTGCACTCACTTGCAGGGCCTGAAAATGTATTTTTATTAATTACAGGGCAGAATCTGTGATTGTAACTAACTTTGTATCAACATAATATTCTAGATATCTACAATGAAAGGTCTTTTCATGTTGACAAACTACGAGAACATAAGCAAAAGTAAAATGCATGTGGTTGTTTTGTTCAATATACCTTGTTTTTGCTCATAAAAAGCCTGGCAAGTCAACAAAGTATTTTTTTTACTACTTTAACTAACTCTCACCGACTGAAAGAGTGAAAGAAAGCGAGATTGATCCATTTTCTCCTGCAACAATATAGCAGTGAAAAGAATTAAAGATCATTTAGAAGTCGTGAGATGTAATTGTACATGTTCTGTTGCTCACGGATAAAACAGACGGAGCAGGTGAGGCCAGAGGACGTGGCGAGGAGCGGAAAGGTACCCGGCGAGTCTGCACGCTACGACTGATTGTGCGCAGGATCATGTTGACAGGAGGAAGGAGGAGATGCAGCCACACATACAGCAGGGATGCTGGGTGCCTAGGCCAGAAATTCATCAAAATGGGGGAACACCTCCAAGAAATGTGCGTCAGACAGTGTGTGCTCCTCTCGCATCGTCCCTTTGTAAAGTCAGTGAAATGTTTCAATGATCGATGACGATTAAGGGTGTCACGTAAGAACAAGGTGCATTAGAAATAGAGTGGACTGTCCTCTATAATTGCTGACCTTGAAGTCAAAATATGAAAATTATAAATTTACACATTTGAACAAGTCTTTTCAGCTTCTGATTGATTATATCATAATGTATTTATTTAGGTTTTTTTTTTTACTTTTCACATGTTTGCCTTTTTATGAATTGGTTTGTTTCATACAGCTAAAATATATTTTATATTTATTCATTAAAATTATTTATTTAGGTTCGATTGTATTTTTATTTATTTATTTTACTTTTCACGTGTTTGCCTTATGGCTTGTTTTTTATTTTTTTAAACTATAATATATACAGTGTGTGCTCCTCTCGCATCGTCCCTTTGGAAAGTCAGTGAAATGTTTCAATGATCGATGACGATTAAGGGTGTCACGTAAGAACAAGGTGCATTAGAAATAGAGTGGACTGTCCTCTATAATTGCTGACCTTGAAGTCAAAATATGAAAATTATAAATTTACACATTTGAACAAGTCTTTTCAGCTTCTGATTGTGTTATCAGAGGGTATTACTTATTACCTTTAAAGTGAGTGAGTGAG
>NW_015554063.1:973571-973971 GCF_001515605.1 Sinocyclocheilus anshuiensis
GTGTTTGCCTTATGGCTTGTTTTGTATTTCATAAAGCTATAATATATTTTATAATATATTTATTATTGAATCTGTCATATGTATTTACTTAGCCTCGATTGTGACAATTTACGTCACACAGTATGACAACATTCCATACTTTTGGTTAAATTAACTTTTTTTCTTTAGGCCATGACAGTGGCCGCATTTTATTTTATTTAATATTTTATTTTATTTTTTGTTTGTATTTTAGTGAATATTTTAGTGGTTGTGCCTCCACAGAAATTAACTTTTGAAAAAAAACAAAAACCTAAACTGAGAAATATCCACTTTAGTAAAAAAAAAAAAAAAAAAAAACAAAAAGGGGGACGGGGGGGATTATGGCGTCTACTGGGTCAGATCGATAGTTAGGCAAATTAAA
>NW_015554063.1:974009-984923 GCF_001515605.1 Sinocyclocheilus anshuiensis
AAAAAAAAAAAAAAAAAAACTAAAAGGGGGAAAACTAGCCCCAGTCTCCCTCTAAATAAAACTCTATTTATATATAATAGAAAACAAGCCCCCAATAGCCTCCTGTCAATTGCAAGCAGGTGCTTACTAGCAACTATCCAATTTCTTGGGCTCCGACTGAAAAATGTTTGACATTTTATCTTTGAGTACAGCCGTACACGCTGCATCATTCCCAGCGTCTGTGCATCTGTTCCCAACATCCTTACGATCAGGTTTCAAAGTCTGTTTGTTCCAGAGCAGACCAGAGTTGTGGGTTGAAGCTGGCTGGGCGATGTTCGGCAGCGGAGTTGGTGAGATGGAAGCCTTTGTTAAAAGCATCAGGTAGAGCGTGGGGGGGCTGTTGGCACAGCGGTGCTTGCCCCCATGCTGTTCTGTCAATCTGCCCCTGCCCCGTGCCGAGAGGAGGAGGGGGGCAGACACCAGGGGGGCCAATCCTCCATGAGACCCAAATCACGCCAGACGAGAAAAGATGGTCCCTGGCTAAATACAGTTATCCCCCCTCATCTGTCAATCAAGAAATCTTTGAGTAATTTGGGATTTGCCAAAAAAAGCATTCAAATCTCTGAGTGCGAATACTGTAGTTTTTGAAATGCAATGTGTGTGGAACAATTCATCTATCTGATGTTTCTTATTTTGGAAAGGCCTTTACTTATTCATTTTTAAATAAAAAAGTATTTTCAGCTTAGATGCATTTTCTTTTTTTAAAGTTTCTTTTTTTTTTTTTTTTTTTACAATTTATTGGTAAAAAATAATGGTATTACCATTAATTGGTAATAAATTAATGGCATGTGTTGAAGAAATTAAATCTAATTGATTAAAAAATACAGTACACAAGCCTATTTTTAGAGACCATAATTGCATACAGTCTGAAAATGTTAACGGAAAATTAAAATCAAATTTACAAACTCAATCTCGCCGTTCAAACTCTCATTTATTGCATTTCAGAAAGGTTGTTTTTCATTTACCAAACATATTCTTAATTACCTTGAATTTAAAGACGCACAGCAGATGGTATTTAGTGCGAGTTCCACAAAAGATGCCTATATTTTCAGATATAACACCTTTTCATGTGCATCCGCAACGTAAACCGAAAGAAAAAGTGATTTGTCCTTTGTTATTGGCTACCATTGAGTAGCGCATGTAAACTAAGACCCGCACAGAGGTAAATCCCAGCTTCTTAAATTTAACATATGTTCTCCTTCCCACACATTGTGATTCTCTGCACCAGCAGTAAATGATACATGTGAGGGAGTTTGAGGCGCTCGCCGATGTCGTCTTGTCATCCAGACGACGATACGCTACATTAGCAGACGCAGGCTGGGAAGGGGCCTCATACACGAGTGTGAATATTAGGGGAGATGGAACCCGAGCAAACAGGATTTAGAGCACACCTCTGTATCAACACAGATTTAGTCAGCGTCACCCTCCGGGGACACAAGGAGAGATGGAGGGAGAGGCTTCTCTTCGTTTCGAGATGATTCACGTTGGGAGTGGGCTTGCAAAATTGCTTTATGGAAAGTGGAGGAACCCTCGGCGGGAACATTAGGCAGGAAACAGCAGGAGGGCCACTGTTTCATTAGGGAGAGAGGCTTCGGCTTTATTACCAGGATTTGGAGTTTTATGGTTATCGTTATTTGCCATAGAATTATTATGCTTATATGTCTTCTAGTCAGCTGTTTGGGTGGGGAGCAGATAGGTGGTCTCGGCGCAGTCGGCCAGGTCTGGAGAAGCAGGCCGCAGAGCCGTCCCCTTGGCAGCTGTCGCATTCGCCACTCACAGATCGGAGATCCTGCTCAGCAGCGTCTTCTGCGTTTCGACCAGGAAGTCCTCCTATGAACAGAGAGTGATAGAGTTGTAGCTTATTCATATTTAATGTGATACAGCCCTGTTTCTTCATCAGTGCTCCATCTAACATGACTTTGGCATTAGCTTGTACGGAATTGAAATGCGATGAGTGAGAGTAGAAAAACAATCGTTACTCTGCTTGGCATGTTCAATTTGGTAGCGATGAGTTACAAAAAAATGGAAAACATCACGGTTGTCTTGTGAGGTACGGCTTCAGTTGCAGTCAACTTTACCACTGCTCAGCGAAATTTTAGCTTTAAAATCCAGGCAATTCAATAGGAATTCGAATCCGGAGTTTCAAGTGAGGACAAAAAAGTTTGTCACGAATTGTTGCTCGGCAAACTTTTGAGGGTGAGTCATTCCAATAGGAATTCACAAGATCAGGAGTTTTGCGCGAGGTCGAAAAAGTTTGCCACATCAATTTTGCGTATGTTCACGAATTTCTGTGAACATTTTCTATAGGAATTTGTGCAATCGAGAGTTTCGTGTGAGAACGAAAAAATTCGGCATGCAGATTCCTCTCATGTTCAAGTTGGTCACGTGTCTCGTTGCTTGACGAAATTCCATCAATACAATAGGAATTTGCGCAATCTGGATTTTTGCACAAGGACAGAAAAGTTATGCTACGCTACGCAAATTTCATGCGATTTGAATTTCCATTAACATTTTCAATATAGGACCTTGAAGAGTTGGGAGTTTCATTTGACAGTGAAAAAATTCACCATGCAGATTTCGCTCGTGTTCATGTTGATCATGCGAATCATTGATTGACGAAATCCCATCAATACAATAGGAATTTGCGCAATCTGGATTTTCACGTGAGGGCAAAAAAAAAGACCTTGAAGTTGGGGAGTTTCTTGTGAGGGCGAAGTTTTCAAGACGCAGATTTTGACGTTGGTCATGAAAATTCTTCACACTGACCAACAGAAAGCTACTTCGTTTGAAAAGGGCTTCTGTGTGAGCAGTGCTTCACACATCTCTACTCTATTGACAGTGGAGCTTTTTTGTACACAAAATTTCGCTAATGTGACCGCACCTTTCCTCTTGATAAATTATCACCGGGATGATTGGGCTTCGTCGGTGTGATTCCTAATGATTCCAAGGATGGGTCCTGCCTGGAAGCGGTGCCGTCTTGTAGTGCCAACCTTTCCGACCCCAGCAGAGTGCGGTGCTGCGGTGTACCGTGCAGGCTGCCCACCCTCCCTACCGGGCGGGCCGTCTGCAGCAGAGCAGTTAATAAAGAGATTGATTATCAGCCTGTCAGGAAGTGACAGTTGGACAGAGCCACTCCCCATGAATGACAGAGGGCATGCACCGCTCGCAGCAACCAAGAGCGCCAGAACCAGCACCGCGCCACCAGCACCTCCGCACCATGCCAACTTTGCTGCGGGGAGGAAGAGCCCCGCCGCGAGCACAGCCATCGCCTTCTGGAGCAGCAGCTACACGGCTGCTGACTTCACTTCCTGTGCCAGAGTCAGAGTTCAACGCCGCTGCCTGCAGCAGACTGACTGCCGGGTTCCCAACAACATACGTGAACATTTTTTTCATGAGATGCAACATTCACACCAGAGTAAAAAATTCAAGCAAATATCTTGTTTCTGCAACTTTGGATACGTTTACATCAAGGATGAATTTTTTATAAAAGTATGCATTTTTATTCATATGAAGGACTGATTAAAACTATCTTGAAAAATTTTCTCTTCCTCATTTTTGTTAACTTTTCAAGTGACTTTATTGTTTTCCCCGTTTCAGATTCTAATTCATCATAAAAATATAAATTATTACATTTTTAAAACTATGATTATCTAAAGAGATAAGCATGAACCATTTCAATATTTAAACATTTCAATGTTTTATCTGATTATCTGGTAGGATGAAATAAGTTTAGGGAGGTATTCATAGTTGATTGTAGGTTTACATTTCACTGTAATATTGCATGTTATGCATTGTTGAGATTTATAGTATAAAAATGTAGTGCTGACTTGCCGGTCATGTGTTGTTATTAACTGCATACCTGATTTGGTTTATGTAGTGTAAAAAAAAGTTCCATGGTTTCCACAAAAATATTAAAAACAGCACAACTGTTTTCAATATTGATAATAATAGGAAGCAATTTCTTAAGCACCAAATCAGCATAATAAAATGATTTATGAAGGATCATGTGACACTGGCTGATAAATTTTAAAATATATAAAAATAAAATGTTAAATTGTAATAATACATTTCACAATGCTGCTGCTTTTACTACATTTTGATCAAATAGATGCAGTCTCCGTAAGCATAAAGACTTCTTTAAAAGAATGTTGGAACCATAGTGTACATGAGACTCCATGAGAGCAGTTAAAAGCTGTAAGACATGGAAGAAACACTTTTGCTTGCATAATAAATAATTTATGGCTAAATAAATGTATTTATGCCAATAGGTGTCAGTATAAAGTCCAAGAACATTGTCACATAGCACAATTTGCAATTTTAATTGAAATTTGTGATTGTGACACTTTTAATAAGAATTAATCAATGGTCTTGCATGGGTGGTTTTAAACATATTCTCATTTAATTATCTTTATAGTTCTGTTTGTTCTTTTTTAGCTGATTATCTGTACGCTTCAATGTATGGGGACCTCCACGAGTAAACATACCTGTTGACCCACTCTGCCTGTTGGACTAGCTTGATTGTGAGACCATATGTTTCAATGCTCATGGATTAGCAACAGTGCATTAGAGAGGCAGAAGTGGCTTCCTTCTAATTAATGATTTAGCACCTCACAGGTACACACACACACACACACACACACACACACACACATACACAGTTCTACGCCTCATCCGGCCCTGCTTTGTCAGTACCCCCGAATGAAGGGCTGTCTGCGCGCTGTGGCAGTCTCGCGACTGACTTTGTTTGAAGTCACTCTTGTCTGTCTCTTCGCCGGTGCGCCTGTCTGTTGGCCGCGTCCCCCTTTTTTAATGAAACAGAAGCGTTAATAGAATCACTGGGAAAAGCAGGTGATAAAAGTCGATCCGTCGAGCGTGCCTGTATCCAGAGTTGCGAGCGCACTGTTCAAACAGAGCATTGTTCAAAGACAATGCATGCAAAAGACACACGGGCTGCCGAAGGAATAAAAAAAAAGAGAGGGAGAGAAAGGGAAATGGGGAAAAAAAGCTGCTCCCTGTCTTCAGTGAAATCAAAACAACTCCAAGGTAAAATATACAATGAAGGGCCCCCTGATCTGACCAGCATCTCAGATGAGAGGAGGATGCAGTCTTTCTGACATGTTACAGAGGGAGAGAGAGAGACGGAAAGCAAAATAAAGAGGCCTCACAAAAATTTGAGATATTCAGGCCTTATGAATGCATTCATGGAACATTGTACATGCATTACAAATGTCAAATTAACGCACGCTTGAGCCGAAATGATATTCTGAGCATATGAAATGACCCTCAAAGAGATGAAAAACATCCGAAATGGGAGGTAAACGCACTCGACTCGGTTCATTTCAGCCCTAATAAAGATATCGTACCCCGGCCTGACAATACGAATGAATTTCGGTCACATTCCGAGGCACGTTTTTTGAAACGTCACCCCGGGATATTTGCGATCGAGTGCTTTTTTTCATACGTCGACAGAGCGAGCTGACATTTTATCATTGCTGGAAAAACAGAAGTCTCTTTCACACTTCATTGGCCATCGCAGAGATCAATACGGGCGACGGTAAGAGGAATATCAGCCGGGGATGGTGCAGAAGTATCTGTAGAAACGGCACCGGGGAGAACGAAACGAAAAAGAGGAGGAGTGAAGCTGCGTTAGAAGGCGACACAGATGGACAAGAGCCTTTATGGTGGCGGCTCCTGCTGGCATGGTGCCACCAGCCCCAGACTCCCTTTGTTTGCCAGGCTACTAAACTAATAGATTTAAAAGCAGGTTCCCGCTGGCCAGGAATTATAAAGTCATTAACGAATACAAATAAGGCTGAGAATGAAGGGGCAAGGAGAGGAGGCTTTCTCAGACCAGCTGAGTCTGAGAGGATGGACGCGGTTTAGGGAATCTGTCCGAGGTTGGACATCTCTGAGTGTGTAAACAACCCCGGTTTCCTCTTCTGCTATTTGATAGTCTCCAAAAATCATGGGTTGTCCTGCAGTGTGACATGATACAACAGCATTTTCACTAATTATTGTACATGCATATGTTTTTATAATGAATCATACGAATTGAGAGATTATAGGGAATGTTTATATTTTCTAACTTTACATAGCAATTTTAAAAACTGTTAAAAAATTTAAATGTGGGTTTACATGTTTTTTTTTATTGATTAAAATATTTTTTTTTAAATAAAATCAAATGATAAAATCTCATGGACATGTGATTATCGTATACACTTAAGCAAAAGTGTAAACAAAAATTATCCAGCAATCACATATCATTTTCACTAATTTTTGTACTAATTTTTATAATGAATCATATGAATTAAGATATTATATGTAATATTTCTATATATTTTTTAAGTTGTAATAAACATACATTTAATCTATCTATCTATCTATCTATACTTATGACTTTGTGTATCTATTAAAAAATACCTAATAAAAATATAAAGTGAGTAAAATTTGTTTGAGAAAATTGGTTTAAAAAAATCTAATAAAAAATATTATGGATGTGTCAGATTCTCATATACTATTAAAGTAAAATATAAACAAAATAATTATCTAGCAATCATAGCAATTCTTCTTTCATATCAGATAGATTAGTATATATCAGTCCATACACTGCATTTTGTTTCATTGTCTGGTCAAACAAGCATTCATTTCTATTTTTTCCCCCTCAAATCTTTTAATTTCCTCTCTCCTTTTATCTGCACAATAGATCCTCAGCATGTCTTCTCTTCCCTCGTGTAATCTCAATATTATTTAAGGTAGCCATTGCACAATGGCTGTGAAAATGGGAGTCATTTAAGCCCTTCTCCCCAAGCAGTGGTCTTGGCAACTAAACTAGCTCATTTGTTCACTCTGCATTCCCTTGGACAGCCTTATAAATGGAGGCACTATCCAATTATTACAGGGGATAAAACTAGAGCTCCAGCAAACCATAGCAGAATCTATTACCAGCGAGAGTTTGTGCGTGTGCGTGTGTGTGTGTGTGTGTGTGTGTGTGTGTGTGTGTGTGTGTGTGTGAAAGAGAAAGGCTGTGCCCATATGCCTCACAAACTACTCCACACAGGGCAGGTGACACATCACCGAGACCTAAACACATGAATGTTCTTCAACCTTGACGGCAACATGTTCGCTTATGATGTATTGCAATAAATCATTATGACGCATAATCTTTAGTTTACCTTAAATGTTGTGGTATATTTTTTTTTAATCCCAAAATTATTCTAAAGCACAAAAGTTGATGCACAGCTGGCTTAATATTATATTTGACATCTTTCAAGATATATACAGTATGTGCGGTCTACAAGTTACCTTAGTGTGATTGTTTGCATGCATATGAAGGGACGTTTGGGATTGGATATGGAATCATTGCATTTTTGTATGAAGCTTGCTTTAAGTTGATATTCAGTGATGAAAAAGGGTTACTTTAGAAACTCTCTGATAATTGGCTTCTTAAAAGCATCTCATTTTTAACAATGTCACTGTGGCTGGTGGATGACAATTAATCTGTTTTCCAGTGTTTTCTTGGCATCTGTGCCAATTACTTTATATGCTAATATATGTAAATTACTCAGCATTTGAGGTGCCAGTAAAAACTATGCTTGTATTGTATATTATTTTTAATTCATGCAATACAATTGAAGTCTATTTTCAAAAACACTATTTTAAATCTTAAATAAATAAATAGCTTTTTAAATATATTTTAGGATGGAAAGTAACAATTAAATGCATTAGTAAAACTAATATAGCAACTAAGCTCTTAAATAAAGTTTAATACTTTTCAAATAATCATTTCAGACAACGCAATCAGCTAATGCTTTGCAACAGAAAGAATCTTTGAAACAATTGGACTTGCTTGCATCATTTCTTTGTTTACCACTATGACAATGAGAATTAGTCACTCCACGTATGAACACAGTGCCAAACACATTTATTTCTCACTCGAACAGTCAAACTGCATTTTTACACTCACCATACATCCTATTTAAGTGCATCCCGGATTTTGCATTTGTCATTGTGTCGGCACATTAATATTTTTTCTATTTCTTTTCTCTTTTTTTTTTTCCTTCTCTGTTAGTGGGAAAGAGGATAATGACTTCACCGCTAAGTAAATGTTAATGAATGCACTTCGCCATCTGACTAGGTCTTTTCTCTTAACATAAATAGCTATAATTACCAACATATTCTTTCTCGCTCGCTCTATCTCTCTCTTTCTCCCTCACACACACACACACACACACACACACACACACACACTATGACCTGCATCAAAAGTGTGCTCTCTCTATTCTCCTGCGTTAAGTTCATCTGCTTCTCATCTCTGAAGGTAGATGTCACTGTTGCACACTGAATGGATCTGTAAACTTCAGCCTGAGAGATGATGGATGTTTAATGTTGGGTAAATTAGTATGAGATATTTAAAATACATAAATAAAATAAACAATTGTGATCTTAGAAATGAGAAAGATGGACTTGACCACATGTTTACTAATGTTAGCAATATTTTAAACTACATGAAATACAACTAATTTTTTCCAAGTCATTTTATACATTTTAAGTTAATAAAAATAGACACCAGAATTTGAAAGAAATATTTTAGCTGCATTAATGAGCATTTTTATCTAATATTGTCCTTGCAAATTAAGGTTCAAAATGCATTATTACTTTATTTAAATCTGTGCTCTATTTGCTAGTTAATTATCAGCAAATCATCATTAATTAAATAAATGTTTTAAAAAAATAAAGCTGCAATAAAAGCCCATACTATTATTTTGCTTATTAATTTCTTCCACCAGTTTATCAATAATCATTCTCTCAGTCATAAAACAAATTTCTACTAAACCAACACATATGCATTCATAAATCCTGATGTGCCACCCCAAACCTAGTTATGCAACACTAAAAAACAAAAATCATAAATATTTTGAGCCATAAGTTAATTCTGTGCAAGACTGATAGATTGAAATAAACAAGTTCTTGTTTTACATTTGTGTGAAACTGCAAAAATAATTATTCGATTTAGCTTAACAACACATTTTCATAATTACCACGCATTACTCATGAGGAGTACAATGAATGCACAATCTGATAATTATAATAAGCACACTCATATTGGAAGTGGATCAGGCGAATGTGACATTGTGTCAAAATAAAGTTACAGCACTAAAGATGAGTGACTGAGTTCTGAACATCATCATAAACATATTCAAACACACACACACACACACACACACACACACACACACACACACACACACACACACACACACACACACACACAGTGAATCATATGAATATATATCTCCTGTGTCAGTGCCGTGGAGGACAGCAGCCAGCTCCGCGATCCGCAGCTCTCCCGGCTGATTCAAAACTGTATCTTTCAGGCGTTTATTATCAATTTGACTTTATCTTCTCTTTACCAGAGGTGTGAAATCTCAACCTCATACGTGTAATTAAGGTGGGCCGTGGTGCTTAAGAGAGGCTTGATTTGAAGCGATTACCAGAGGCGAGAGCTCAAAAGTACACCGCTGTGACCTCAGGGGCAGTCTGGAGAGCTGCTGGCTGAAGCCACGGCTAATTTAATAGATCTCCTCAGCTTTACATTTAAATATCATCACAGTGGCGATGAGCCCCAGATAGGCTTTGTTCTCGCGTGTGGCTGAGGAGAGATTATTCGCCGTGCAGATCTGACCTGATGGCTTCCCTCCTCGCTAAACTCTTCTGTTTGTTCAGCCTAAGAGCACGCGAGACATCGATCCGCCCGTTTGAAAAGATGCAGTTGGGTGATAGTGGTTTTGAACTGCTGTTGCTACACATGCCAATATGAATGTCACAGCGATGGTCTCTAAAAACATGGGTTGTCCTGCATCTTGACACAATACAACTAGTTCAAACTGCATTTTCTCTAACTATTGTACATGGATTTTTTTTTTTTTTTATCATGAATGATATGAAGTGAGATAACATATAATATTTTCATTTGAGAAAATATATTTAATCAAATATATTATATTATATTTAGTCAAATATTATATAAATATATATATATATATATATATATATACTTTTATTTTAAATGATCTGTTATCTATATATATCTTAAATTATTATTATATTAAACATGTAAAAATAGAAAAATGGATAATTATAAAAATGGATAATGAATGATATGAAGTGAATGATTACATGGAATATTTATCTTTAAAAATAGATATTCAGCCTTGTAAACTATTTAACACACACACACATGTAAAATGCATTCAAAATGTAAAAATAGAAAAATGTTTAATTATAAAAATGTGTAAAGAATGATATGAAGTGAATGATTATGTAATATTTATCCTTAAAATATTTTAAGATATTAAGCAATATTAAGCAATGTAAACAATTATATAAACTTGTTTTGTTTACTGTGTGGAGACGTTCTGATATCGCGTTTGGTCTCGTTCTGTATCGCGTATCTTCTCAGTGTCTGCGCTTGCTTGGCCATTTGTTGTGGAGAAAATAAGGAAAGTGTGTTCAAGCGCCAGCAGAAAACAGTGTAAAGAAATACTCTTTGAGAGAAGCAGTCTTTATCAGCGGAAGTTAAAAGCAGCTCGTAAGTGTATTTACTTGTCTCATTAGTGTGTAGTGCAGTTGTCGTTGCTAGGAAACGCTTGTTTTGTTTACTGTGTGGAGACGTGCTGATATCGCGTTTGGTCTTGTTCTGTATCATGTATCTTGTCAGTGTCTGCGCTTGCTTGGCCATTTGTTGTTGAGAAAATAAGGAAAGTGTGTTCAAGCGCCAGCAGAAAACAGTGTAAAGAAATAGTCTTTGAGAGAAGCAGTCTTTATCAGTGGAAGTTAAAAGCAGCTCGTAAGTGTATTTACTTGTCTCATTAGTGT